>NC_068985.1:92132816-92140385 GCF_001194135.2 Octopus bimaculoides | reverse complement strand
AGGTTTTAACCAAAATAGAAAAGAAAAAAATTGAAGAAAAAAAAAACAAAATCCGCAAGCGAAGTATCCGCAAAGTAACGCTAAATATCCGAAAGTAACGCGAAATATCCGGAAAGTGAAGCGAAATATCCGGAAAGTGAAGCGAAATATCCGGAAAGTGAAGCTAAATTTTCGGAATGTAAAGCGAAATATCCGGAATGTGAAGCGAAATATCCGGAAAGTAACGCGAAATATTCGGAAAGTAGCCCGAAATATTCGGAAACTAATGCTAAATATCCGGAAAGTAGCACGAAATATTCGTGACATGAGAGTCATCTAGTGTTTTGCTGGAAAAGTCGCCGATGAAGAGTAAAGTGTGACCAGGTGTGTCATTATTATGCATTACTCAGACTTTGTGCCTGTCTCAGTATTTTCTCATTTAAACACCTCAGGGCATTAGAAACATTTATTTATTACGTGAAACAAATTCATGATAAACGACAGTCTCCCAATAAAAGAAGGATCACCTTCACCTTCACACATGAACACCGCTGATGTAAATATTTCGGTGGCAACGATGATGGCCTAACGCTCTTCGACGAATATTCTTTTGCTTCTTCATCGAGTCGTACACCCGTGATTTGATACCCGTTACGACATCATTCACAAAGATCTCATCACACCATTTGAAACTATTACGATAATATCTGAAAAAATTTCCACAATATTGTAATTAGCAATCAGTTCGTGACTGTCTGTGGCTCGATTCTCTTTATGCTCATCTCTCAATAGATTTTGACGACATCATGATGCATCTTAAATCTTAAATTTTGCTTCTAAAATCATTTGCTTCCAACATTTTCTGATTGCTTACGCCATCGAATAGTTCGCTGCTGATCAAGTGACGGTTTTCACAGTAAGAACTTTTTTGTGAAACACTCTTTTGCAATGTGATCGTCTGTTGTCTTGAAAGGTCTTTCACATTTGTGATTATCTTCGGTGGATGTTCCCTCAGATTAGAAACAACCATATCACTTGCGACATTTTATTCAATTTCAACTTTGTATACAGTTTAAACATTCTCTATACCTGTTTCACAATTTGAAAAATTCCCACACAATGTTCTCTTTACAATCTATCCACCAATCTTATTTCTTTACTGCCTACAAGGGGCTAAACATAGTGGGGACAAAGAAGGGATTAAGTCGATTACATCGACCCCAGTGCGTAGCTGGTACTCAATTTATCGACCTCGAAAGGATGAAAGGCAAAGTCGACCTCGGCGGAATTTGAAACAGAACGTAGCGGCAAACGAAATACCGCTAAGCATTTCGCTCGGCGTGCTAACGTTTCTGCTAGCTCGCCGCCTTCTATCTATCTATCTATCTATCTATCTATCTATCTATCTATCTATCTATCTGTATCTACCTATATATATATGTGTGTGTCTACAGATATGCGTATATACATACATACACACACACACACACACACACACACACATATATATATATATAGGAGCGTGTGTTTATCCGCCTACATATTGTTATATCATTTGGTTGAATAATTCAATTACAGAAGCTTTTATATCTCCATTGACTGAATTATTTTAATCATCATCTGAATTGGCACCTTACTTTTACAAATAGCCTTTCTTTGAAAGTTTCAAATATAATGGCCTTTTGCATAATTTGATTTCAGCTTTAAATCAAAAGTTTGCTATTTACTTTAGCAGATGAGAAATTGAATGATATTAAATACTATATATTCGCCCGTGCCATATATTTTATCCCGTGTCAAGCAACACTGTTAACTAGATAAATAAATATACAACATATAGACAGATAAATAGATAAATTGAAAATATTGATTAAAGATATAAATATATTCACGTTGATTTGAAAATTTAAATAACGAAATTCTTTTAAAAAATTGCTATAGCACTTTAGAGTTGATTCAATAAATTTTTGGCAAATGTAAGATTATAATGAGATTTAAGATATTTTCTACTTCCAGGTTTATCATGTTGTGTCATGTAAAATTCATACAGAATGAGAATTAACAATTCGCTTGAAAATGCTAAACCATACATTAATGAGATGGATCTCTGTTATTCTCTAACCAACGTTTTCTAGATTGAAATATTTTCTCCAGTTTTACTCTGCCAATAAAAATTCCAGGATTTGGATGTTTTTCAGAATTCGCTTTCCAGTGATTTTGTCCCGTTGTACAAGTGACCACAAAGAAGAGAAAAAGATGGGCAGTAAATTCAGAAATCTTAAAAAAAAAGAGGTTCTACAAACAAAAAATTCGTAGACCTGAGAAAAGTACGATCATGACAGTGAGTCGCAGAGCAGCAGTTCGAAAAACGAAGCAATTGGAATAAAAGGATTTATGACAAATAAGAAGCTCACCAGAAAAACGAAGCGCCTGTAAAGAGCGGCGGGTGACAGTGAAAGGTATTGACAAATTAAGTCTGTAAAAATATAGACCTTCAAAAGGTAAAGTAAACGATAAGTGACAGTACCCACTAACATCAAGGGACTGGAAAAGTTATTAAAATGTTTTACAAAATTTCGCTACCTACTGTTTTCATATTTGCATACGAACACACACACACACACACACACACACACATACACGCACACACACACACTCAAATATATATATTATATTAGAGCAAGGATCAAAACGATGGTAGAACGAGTATCTCAAGTAATTTAGAAATAATTTAATTAGAGTTAGGTGAATTTGAAGTCTTACAGCCGTTTCTGGGATAACCCAAGTGATTGGTTAGTATATCCACGCTCTGAAGAATAAAGAGTAAAGATTGTGAGAAGAATATAGGCAGGAGAATAATGTTCTCAACTCATCTTTTTCCAGAGGATATGGATGTTGGTCGGTACTTCTATGAAGGTACACATTCTTAGTTAAAACCCTAAGTAAATCCTTGTTTGGCAGTATTTTGAATGAAGTATTCACATTGTAAAGGTGTATATAGAGCGAGGAAGTAAGACATAAATAAGTTTTGTGAGTGGGTGTATATAGGAGAGAGAGAGCGGCGAAAGGAATAAAATAATGGTAAAAGGGTGAAATAAGAATAAGAATAAAAATAAAGGTAATGATAGAGATATGTCAATATTGCATCGGGGTGAGAGGTCAAACGCTACAATTTCAGAAAAGAGGGGGGTGGAGGCCAATCTAGGTAAAGTTGCAAAGGAAAATAGGATAGTGGTTAGTACGGATATTCAAAATTATGTTTCATGCTTAATAGCAAGTAAATGGTACGAGATTAAGGATTAAAAATTAAAGTTAAAACTTAGGATTAAAATTAAAAATTAAAGCTTAAAACCTAAAATTACAAACTAAGAAAAATAAAACCTAAAGACTACAAGAAGTAAACATTATTGAATTGAAACTAACGAGCTTCTAAAGTATTTATGTTAATAGAGAGGTAGAAGGAAAGGAAGAAAGCGTATATACACACGCATAGGTACATACATACATGGAAAAAATGAGTTGAGAACATACGCCGAGTGCGTCAATGGAATTTGGTATTCGCTGGAAGAAACTTGCTCCAGGGTGTCGAACAGTTGACGTGGTTAAAAAGCGAACTTTCTAACTAGAGATCATCAATGCCTGCGTTCAATGCCGAGCATGTGACCTGGTATAAGGATTATATAGTTACAGTTCTGGTAAATTTTCCTGATAGACCAGTGTTTATGTTTAGTTATTGAATATTTCAGTCTACATCCAGACTGGAAAAGATTGATCCGAACTTGTGTAAATCTGCCAATATTTATATTGACAAGTGAAAACATGACAGTTTACGTATTTCGCTCTAGACAGTAAAAGGGGGAATAATTTGTATAGTTCTATATTTAAGAGATGAAGAATTATGTATATTATTTACATTATTTACATTTGAAGCATATTTGTCCTCATCTTTGTTGTTAACACAACGTTTCGGCTGATATACCCTCCAGCCGTCATCAGGTGTCTTGGGCAAATTTCGAACGTGGGTTCTCATTCCCAAGGTAATTTTCGATGTTATTATTATTATTATTATTATTATTATTATTATTGTTATTAATATTATTATTATTATTATTATTATTATTATTATTATTATTATTATTATTATTATTATTATTATTATCATTGTCTTCGAACAGCTTCTAACGCTGGAGATGTACTGCAGTGTCAGCTGTTCACTACCAGTGAACTAAGGTAACACTTCTTATTTTTCGAGCACCTTCCGGAGTATTCGGACGATTCCAAGCAGTACTGTTTTCTATTATTATTCAGGTCAATGCTTGGAATCGAACTCAGAATTTTGAGGTTAATAGCCCGCGCTCTTAACCACTACGCCACATGCCATGGCAAGGTCGACCTCGGTGGAATTCGAACACAGATGGACTAAATACCACGCAGCATTTTGCCCGGAATTCTAATCATTCTGCCAGTTACTCGCCTTAGAATTCAATAAAATATTAAATTGTGTCCTAGTCAGGCGAGAAAACCCCTCAAGAAAATCCGGTGGAAGGGTCTCCACGGCAAATATATTCAGTTATGCTATATAGTCAACCAACATTTTGTATCCCCAACAGCGCTTTGGACATGGAAAGATATTCAATGTTTTTTTTTTTCTCGTGGCGTATCCACGTAAGCATAACTGTGGTTAAGCATTATATTCTGGAAACAGCCCAGTCACAACAGAAGTGGTTGAGTTACAGTGTCTGCAATAACATCGATCAACGAGGAAGCAGACCAACCAATCAGGTAACAGAACCAGTTGGACTAGTTAGAGAGTAAAAGAATTAATCGAATCTGTGAATTTATTAATACTTAAACACCTCTTAACATATATTTCATCACAATAGCAGACAGCAGCAAAAGTAGAGCAAATGTTAATGAACAGAACCCGGTGATTCATAATATTAACGTTGTGGTTAAGCGTTTTCGAGATGGGTTATTCGACGTGCCACTGTTTATCTCAGCTGGAAGCAGATGGTACAGTCACCGATTTGGTACTGTAAAGGAGTCGGAGAAATGAAATATTTTGTGGGACTTTCATATTCAAACGTTTTTTTCCCGTGGTTTCTCATGTTCCCGCGTCCTGATTTTCAAATAGAACCGGGCATGTGCTCAATGCCTGAAAATTGCCTGGAGATGCAAGGCGCGTTATAAAAAAGGACTCTACCTAGCCGCATGTCTTCATAGCAAGAAACTATTAGTAGCTCGCATCGATATACAGCGTACATGAAATGATATTCACCTCTCACTGGATGGAATACTTTTTTGTTGATCTTACCTTAACGGAACTGTATTGTATATATACATAAGCGTGTGATTGTCTGTGTGTATGTATGTATGTATGTATGTATGTATGTATATATATTATTCAGTTGGTGCACCAACTCTGAAAACGCTTTTGGTGTCGAGGAGAGAATTTTGTTTTTATTTTCATGGCGCCGATGAGAGATTACACACTTGTTACGCTGTCTATTCATTCAGTTACGCTAAAAGCTGTAAGAAGATGAATGAGTTATTCGCTATAGTTGCAAATAAAATGTTCTAAAATCTAATTCAAACTATATTGTTTGTTATGTTCAGTATCATTAATCTTTAACTTCAGCTTGTACTTCATTAAATTTTCTTAGGTATTTTGTCAATTTAAACGTAGCTTGTGTATTGTTTATTATTTTCAATGTCATTTCGTTAACCTTTATCTTAAAATGCTATAAAACGTAATTTTTCATATTTCCAAATCCATTTCAATATAATTTATATCATACAGCCCAACAATGCATCTTTATTGTATTTACAATACTTATTTTGGCAGAACGTTTTAAATAGCAACTATTTTGGAAACGCCATGAGTAGCAATATTGACTTGTAACAATGAGACATATATGATGATGACGACGACGGTGATGATGATAATGATAAGGAGAAGATGGAAGCAGAGGAGGAGTAAGAGGAGGAGAGATAGGAGAATGTGGAATATGGCGGAGTTTGACATAAAAATACTGTGTGAAATTCTTTGATAGCAATACAGAAGAATCTTTTTAAATTGGAAAATAAAGCTCTCACATCGTCGGCAGTTCGTTGTTGTCGAAGATGTTTCCAAGATATCTGAAAACCTGGAACCATTTTCTGGTGAGTGAGTTTCATTTGTATGGAAAGTGTCACGAGTTTGACTCCTCATCTCGTTGCTCTTGGAGTTCAAAGCCCTTGTGTCTACAGCATAAAGCCATAGCATACAAAAACTATGGAAGGCCTGCTTTATTGCAGAAACGTGCCGCTGTCACCATAATATCGTGGTCCTCCTTAACGTCTTCTCTCAATCCGTGAAAGGCAATGACCTGATGACCAACTGTGGCATCTTAATCGCTTCGTGTAAAACGAGCTGAGAACACATAGAACCCGACTGATATCGAACTCTAGCAGTTCTAGTAATCAACCGTACTCAACCGATACTTAAAATATCGACCAGAAAGAATGAAGCAGAAATGTGACCACGGCGGAGATTGAACTCAGAACGTTGAGAGAATCGGAGTAAATACTGCAAAGAATGCGATCCAATGCTCGAATGACTCGGCCAATTCATCAATAAACTGCAATATTTACTAAATTCTTGTGAGAATTAAAATAGATGTCAGACAAAGGGAAGCCTTTTCAATTAAGAATTTAAACCAGGGTTAACGATGAGGGCAGCATCTATGAAAAAGATCTGTTCACTTGTTTTTCAGTCATTGGATCGCGGCCATGCTGGAGTATAGTTGGCTCGGCGGAATAAATATACTTCAGTACTTATTTTAAGTCTAGTATTTATTTTATCGGTCTTGATTTGGAGAACTGCTAAGTTACGGGTACGTAAACAGACCAACATTGACTAGAAATTATAAGTACTTCGAAATAAACAAAAACGAAAAAAAAAAAAATACTGAACGTGCGAATTCTATGCATCTTTTTTCTTGACATTCCTTAATTTCAACATCAAATTTCTAATCATGCCTCATTTATGAAGAATTGATTATCTCCCTTGTAATATCTGCGACCACTAGGGAAACTACGTGTGCATGAAAACTTATAACTGTGAGATATAAGATTAACAATCATAAAATAATTACGATGTATGTAAACAAAGTTTGCTTTTCTTTAGAAGCTTGGAGATGTATCAAAATATAGATATGGACATATTTTACTCTCAAACGCAAAATAATAATGCTGAATATCGTAGATAGTATAGAACATCCTTATATTGCTTAAACATTTTTTAGCAGCCGTATTTTTTAATATCAAGTAAGGAACATTTTTTTCAACAGTTTAAAAAGGAAGCAGCCGAGGATATTGCTATTTTTGTCTGCAGTAAGTTCATTTGTTTGGTTATATATTAGTTTGGCAATGTTACCTTGACCTGTTTTCGTATAAGCACAAAAAAGACTGGATTTGATAGTACTGCTGACGGAATTCCACATATATATATATATATACAATAAAAGAATTATACCTGCTGTATGATGGCATATGGTAGCAGACAACCGTACAAGAGCTTTGAATTGGTCGGAACATATTGAATATATA
>NC_068985.1:92122579-92132350 GCF_001194135.2 Octopus bimaculoides | reverse complement strand
ATATATATATTACTCTCTCTGCGTGTCTTTCTCTTTTTCTTCAACGGTATGCATTAAAATATTTTCCACTCTATGCCTCCTCACAGAAAAGTACAGTGCAATATATTCTCATATCATCTGCCTACGATTTGCTGATTTTAGCGGATAATTTTAGCACAGCAGAATGCTACAAGGATAAAGCTAACTTAGCATATTGCTAATGCTAAAAATGTTGATTGCAGTCTGATTTGATATGTCACCGATTCCATTCTCCCACACTGCATCTCATTCATATCGCATCTTAGACAACTCGATTATTTCTTTGTATGTACGCCGCAAAGATTACTGAAATTCTGTTATCAATAATGTATCACATTCACCGACTCTTTCCATTATTCTTGACCAATCGCCAATGTTCCACTCGTTATTTTCTTCTCATGAATTATTGAATTCATCTCTAATACAGATTTTTATTTTGTTCAATACAGATCATAGAGGACGTTAATGTCGTAACAAAATTAGCTTTATATATTTATTTATTTTCCATTTTTATTTTTCCATGTTTCAAATGATATATTTTTTTTTTTACTTTACAGAACAAAAATTACATTTTCGTTTTCCCTCATTTTTCTCGTTATATTTCTTTCCAATATTGAAGGCATAATGATAAGGTGTTCGTTCTTCGTAAATTTCTCCATTATTTTATATAATCAACAGACTGTGACAGACAGACATTCTATTCAAGTCCCTATATCAAGAAGTCATTTACATCCTTCTAGCTCGAAGCATCCATCAATGATACGTCTACGAGCTTCAGACAAAAAGTAATTAGAAACACCTCAAGGTTTGATTCTTATATTTCAAATTAGTTTTCCAAGTTTTCGAAGCAATTCAAGAACAGATGCTATTGAAAATATCTTTAAGATTGACAACTAAATGAAATTCTTCGAAACAGTTATTATTATTATTATTATTATTATTATTATTATTACTATTATTATTATTATTATTATTATTATTATTATTATTATTATTATTATTATTATTATTATTATTGCCCTTCGTGTTGTTATTGTTATTATCATTGATGTTGTTCTTTCTAATACCAGATGTAGAGCCTAAAAGAAACGGTTCCTGAAAGTGGTTAATATCTTTCTATTTTTTTTCTTTCAATTATAAAACCACGTAAACAACTCGAACGGAAATATGATTGATTTGTAACGGATGCCAAATTTCTGATTGGCATTTGTTTCTTGATATTTTGGTTGGTGATGCTAATGACGTTAAGAAAGAAAATTGTTTTAACTACTTTCTGCCAGGCTTGGGGATAATAGTTTAACGCAACGTGGAGATTGGCTTGCAAATACCACAACTGCACTCCCCACTCACACACCACCAACTCATGTCAATGACTATACTATTTGTAATATTATATTGTAAGACTTCACAATGTGATAGCTTTGATTAAATTTTACCGTTTCATTTATAAAGCTTTTATATATTCTTTCTATATAAAGTTGTATTCGACAACGCTTAAGCATCTCACTACCGTTCTAGATATATATTCAGTTAGTGTCCATTGTAATTCCTTATTGCTGATTAAAATCCATTATATTGTTCTTAATAAGTCACACACTTTGAACTAGCAGATCTCATTATAGTGACACAACATCATTAACTCTGACAGGTCTTGGTAGATTCATGTTGTGCTTAAGTCGTACATTGTTGTACTGTTAGAATTTTCATTACAGCGTGTAAAATTAGTTTATCTTCTGTTTTAACGCATCTTATACACTATTAGTTCATCAATGTAACTAAGAATTGCTGATCAAATTATCAGTAGAAAACAATAAAAGTAAAGTTAAACAATGAAAGATGCTAACAATTAAAATATACAGCGAACACAATGCAAATCACCTGTAAATTTATTTCCAACTACAAAAGGTAACATCGATTTCTTTCTTTCTATTTGTGGTGTATAGAAAATACCAGAATGGTGAAGTTTATTATCGAACTTCAACTTGCAATAGAGATAAATATATTTATGTATGCCCTAGTAGAACATATGAAGTCAATTGCTTGACATCTTGATCAGAAGTGTCTAACAACGTGTGATAAAGTCCTATTGATTTCTGACACAAAATAGAAGGAACAACAGGAATTTTACAAGTGTGTTAACGGTGTAAGGGATAGGAAATTACTATAGTCCCAAAGGGAATTGGAACCCGATTGAATACTAGGTTCACCGGACATTTACAGCACGCACACAAACACACACAAAATAAATAAAACATCTAAGAAAAGTTGCAAAATATCTCAATACTCAGAAAAAAAAATGTCAATTTGGAAGCGAAAGCTGTATTCTATTCATAGAGAGGAAAGAAGAAACTAAGAGAAAAATAAAATTATTGCAAATGATACGATGCTGTCTAAGGATATTGCATGGCATGGTGTCTTTATTTGGCGTTGCTTTTCTCGGGGCCATCAATGTTAAGTGACGATTCAATGTTTCTAGGAAAGAAAAAAAGACCACAAAAAGAAAATTAAAACAGGAAAGATAAGGAAAGAAAAAAAGAAAGAAAATTCCCTCCAAATACAAACATCTTTTGAATAATGATGAAAATGAAACCATCTGATAACGTAATGTGATATAAAAGCACAACAAGGTAACTAATATTATGTATATTTATGTATATGTGAGTGTCTGTATACATATATACAACTATATATATGTATGTGTATACATACATACATACATACATACATACATACATGCATATATACACATATATGTATGGATATATATATATATATATATATATATATATATATATATATATATATATATATATATATATACATATACATACATATACGTATATATGTATATACATACATACATATGTATATACATATAGATACATGCAGATATACAAGATATACAAACATATATATGTGTGTGGGGGGTATGTATTATATGTGCTATATACGTGTATGTAGATATGTTTGAATATATTTGTATATATGTATATGCACACGCGCACACAGACACAAGTACACACATATGTATATGTACACACATTCACACATATATATGTATTTATTTGTGTGTGGTGTGAATGAGTGTCTATGTGTGTATGTGTGTGTGTGTGTGTTTATAAACTCTCTTACAATAACACAAAAGAAAGAGAATCAAACAAGCATGGGATTATATTGAACCATTTAACAACGAATCAATCAGAGGTATAGAATGAAATACTTAATGACACCTGAATGTCACGATGGTAATGATGATGATGATGTTGATGATGAAATAGTCATAAACGGTATTGTATATGAAGGCAGCCATCGATTTATGTCTATTCACACATACATAATATAGTATGTCTGAATAAATATTCATAGATATATATGTATACAATGTAGTATATATTTATGTATAGTATACATCCATCGTATACACGCATATACACGTATATATGTATATATTTATGTGTATATGAGGGTATTTATGTATATTTTTGAGTGTATGATACAAACAAAACATCAAAATGAAATTAGACGTTAAACAGACATAAATATATGCGACACGAACGAGTTTTATAGCAAAATCTCATTTAAACATTGTAAAAATATCGGTGTCTCAAAGAAACGGTGCATTGAAAAGCATTATTTTAATATAACTGTAGAAAAATAAATTAGGTAGCAGAAACGCGCCTAATTTATGTAAAACCAAAGTCGATAACGGCTGCATCAGATGTACAAGAAGACAGAAATAAACATTGAAAAAGGAAGCAACCTAATTGGAAAGAAATAGATAAAAAATCAC
This sequence comes from Octopus bimaculoides, assembly GCF_001194135.2. Taxonomy (NCBI): domain Eukaryota; kingdom Metazoa; phylum Mollusca; class Cephalopoda; order Octopoda; family Octopodidae; genus Octopus; species Octopus bimaculoides. Next base: position 92,128,542 of record NC_068985.1, on the reverse strand, counting down.
CCATCAAAAACAACCCTGTAAAATATACAAAGAAGATACGAAGAAACAATAAAATATATGTGTAAAATAATTGAAATACAAACTAACAATTCGTACAATTCTATGAAAAAGAAAGAGAAAGTAGCAAACATATAATTTAAAGAAAGGCATGAAATTAGCGGAAGGAAAAAGAAATGATAATTGAACGATTTCAGACAAAAGCCGAAAAGATTTAGAAAACCCGAGAAAAATTAGATGGACGAAATAATATATTCTGTGAGACAAACTGTTCAGGAGAAGTAAATCAGAGAATTAATGTGAAACATTGATTGAAAGACGACACCGAGAAATGATGGAGCCGAAAGTAGGAAAGATAAAGATCCATATTGGATAGATCAATGGAAGTGAATTGAGAAGAGAGAGAGAGAGAGAGAGAGAGAGAGAGAGAGAGAGAGAGAGAGAGAGAGAGAGAGAGAGAGAGAGAGAGAGGGAGGAATACAGAAAGAGAGAGAGAGATGAGAGTTAACAATAAAAATAAAAATACATATATTATTGATAAGAGAGGGTGCATGCTATGAAAGTGTCACTGGGGTACAAATATACGAAGCCTGGCATACCCAACATGATAAGGGCACACCAGGCTCATGCATCACAGCCATATATGCGCAATGTGGTGACCTTGTATCAAGCTAAGTCGCACATTACCTTGCAGGTGGCGCCCAGTTAGAATTTTCTTCAGCTCGATTAGCTCATCCCACTCGAAAGGTCCCTGAATAAGGGTTGTTTAAGTATGAAAACAACCATGCTTCCAGAAGTGAATTATTCAAACCCCAAAGAATTCCTCTCAGCACATGGTCATGATGCGCATATCATCAGCCATTAAGGGGCAGACTCAACTGGTTAAGGACAAGAAAGCGACAAGCAAATCTGTGGTATTCAGCAGAGTATTTGCTGTAGCCCATCTTTTATACTAACACAAAACAAGTACATAACAACACTTCCAATTAGTTAAGATCAGAAGCCATTAGAGTCATTGTCTAGTACTGCATCAAATCATTTATTATTATTATTATTATTATTATTATTATTATTATTATTATTATTATTATTATTATTGTCTTCTTTCAATTTTGTTTCCATTTCTTGCCGAGTGTCTTCCCAACGCCTAGGGCACAGAAACTCACTGTATACATTAGTAGGCATTCAAAAATGAACACATCAGATCTGCTCATTTACAAGGTCATTTGATAGGACAAGAAAGGGAAGAGAAACAGAATGAGAAAAGAAAGAAGGTAAAAAAGACAAAAATGAAAAAAGTTAAAAAAAATAATAAAGGGGGAAAAAGGAAAGAAAATTCACCGTGACAAAGCTCTTCTCATTAAATCGATCCTTTGCACTTCCTTTGCACTTCCTGCATGGATAGTAAGCCAGGACTCATCATTATCATCATCATTATTATTATTAAATGGTCGAGCTGGCAGACTCGTTAGGACGACGGGTGAAATGCCTAGCAGTGTTTCGTCTGTCGGTACGTTCTGTGTTCAAATTCTCCCGTGGTCGACTTTGCCTTCCATCCTTTCCGGGTCGATAAATTAAGTACCAGTTGCATACTGGGGTCGAACTAATCGACTATCGCCCCCGCCCCAAATTTCAGGCCTTTGCGCTGGAGGTAAACATATGTTTCAGGTCTTGTGCCTACAACAGAAACAATTATTTTGATTAATGTTTGTGTTGTTGTTATCGTCATTACTATTGATCATGCTTCTCTTGTCACTTCGTGTTGCTACTTCATTATTGTTCGCAGCTTTAAGTGCCTTTTGTATATTCAATGCTTTTATCCAGTTATATTGAAAGAGTTCTCCGTAATATATCAGCAGCTCCTAGTAGCTGTACTTTCTGTGTTTTGTGTATATTTGTAAGTCACGAGATTTTGGTTTATTTATTTATGAGTATCCTTCTTCAACTTTCACAAAGCGCTTTATTGTTTTGTGGAATTGCATCTATTTCCATCCTCACATTCTGTTTATGTCTATTTCCACTACTCTATATTGGGAAAATATCTTTGTTTGAAAGATACACTATTCTTTGTTGAGGTAGGTGCATTAATTAGGAAGCACTTTCTCTCCTGGTAGTCCTCGATCACAATATCTGGGCGAGTAGCCATGATCTTCTTTCCTGTTTATTGGCATATTACATAGTAAAACTTTGCCACCAAAGCATGATCGGAGTGATATTTAATCATACTTTGAGATATTTTATTTTTTGTTTATAATAAATCATATTCTGTTGGCATTTCCCAATACTGTCATTTAACTAACAGTGTATCAAACTCCCAACTGTGTCACGTCTACAGATTAGTGTCATGGCATTCAGAGACAATGTGATTAATTGTTTCTACTCCATCCCCATGTATTCCGATGTCAGTCTCTTCTGGCTCATTACATAGTCTTAAGTGATTTATGAAGAGAAGGCTTTCATGCTGTGTTGCAATGAAGAATCCTTCTCTTTCAGTCTTTACTTCTGCACTTCTAAGCTAGTGTTGCTAAATTTTCTTGTCTACGTCCACCTTGCCCTTCTTTCTTAGTTATTGGCTGCTACTGAATTTCGATGTTATTCTATTTCAAACCTTGTTCTCTTGTTCTTTTACTTGTTTCAGTCACTGGAGACTTGAAGGGCTTAGTCGAATAAGTCGACCCCAGCACTGATCAGTAGCGTATAATATTTACTCTATCGTCTCTTTTGCCGAGCCCCTTGGTTAGGGGGATATAAAAGAAGAAAGAAACCAAACACTGGTTGACAATGGTGGTGTTTGGGCGGAGATAAAAGGACATTCACAGACGCGTATATAAATACGCGGAGGAAGAAAGAATAGGAGAGACTTCTAATGAAGTCAATAACACAATAAATAATAGAAATAGACAAACAGGTCTATGCAGCTGTGCTAGAGATAAAGTATGCCCGTTAAACTCAAACTATAAAACTAGGAAACTGGTTTATAAATGTAAAGTTACCTGGGAGGAAATGGAATACTTTTCTATAGAGGCCAGCTCTCTTTTTAAAAATGAAAACAAAACAAAATAAAAACGGGTCAGTCCTTTAAAATTCTTTAGAGATAGGAAAAAATAAATAATACAAGCCTAAGTAAACTAATTTGGTCAATTAAAGACAAAAACAATAGCTATTCTATCTTGTGGCAACTATTTAGTACTGCTAAGCCTTATCCGGTTGGAAGAAATAGATGCGATCTATGCTTAGAGGAACTTTAACAATATTTACATGAAAACACACATTAATTACAAGACACGAACAAGCCCTTAGATGTTTACAGAAGCACAGATCTTTAAGAGATATAAAGATAATTCTAGATAGCCAACGCCCCAGCAACAATTGGGTTTGATATAACAAATAAAACAACATAGCCTAAACATAAACATATTTAATAGACACCAGTAATAAAAAAAAACAAATACCTTACACAATGTACAAGGTCGAATACATGAGAATGTATTCATGTGTGGCTTGGTATTATATTTAGGAAAAAAACTATTTACGTGTTATAAAGCAGAGAATATTGTTCAATATACGAACTTGTTACCAATTAAATACGCTTCATGTACATTTGAACTCCCAAGAGAACCATTTAAAATACAGAGAATTACCGTCCTACTGGTTCGAATATGCAGCAAGAATACTTCAATTGGTAACAAGTTTGTATTTAGTAACATCTTTACTTCGTGTTCTTTTCTTGTGGCATATCCTTTCTACTATAGGCACAAGGCTCGAACATGTTTAGGGGAGGGGACTAATCGATTAGATCGATCCCAGTGTTTCACTGGTACTTAATTCATTTACCCCGAAAGGATGAAAGCAAAGTCGACCTCGACGGAATTTGAACTCAGAACGTAGCAGTAGATGAAAACCCTCTGAGCATTTCGCCCGGCGTGCTAACGATTCTATCAAACCCTACTCCTTTTTTTCTGTTTCATATCTTTTTCTACTCTAGGGAAAGGGGGCTCAGTCGATTATATCGATCCCAGTACGCAACTGGTACTTAATTTAACGAACCCGAAAAGATGACAGGAAAAGTCGACAACGGTGGAATTTGAACTCAGAACGTAAAGACAGACGAAATACCACAAAGCATTATCACCTGATGTGCTAACATTTCTGCCAACTCACCTTTTTTTTTCTCCTGTATTATATCGGTAAATATATCCTCGTATTGTGCATGTTCTTAAGAAGATTTCTTTGAAATCGTTTGCTTTCGGGTGCATTGGCAGAGTACGGTACCTTAGGCAAGAGTCTTTCACTATATTGCCTCAAGCGTATTTGAATTGGTAACAAGTTTGTATATTGAACAATTGTCTCTGCATTATAACACGTAAATCGTCTTTTCCTAAATATAATACTAAGCCACGCATCAATGCATTCTTATGTATTCGAAAAATTCCATTACATTCTTTCTCCATGTCTAACCCCACGGTTCCTGCACTTAACGATTCCCTTCTTGTTCATTAACATTAATGTTGATCATTTGAATAAAGTCGCACATTTTCAGGGAGGATACACTTTATTAAAACGGCTCTGTGCGAAGCAGAGCTAGAGGCCAAAGCGGAGGTCATTCTAACTCAGATCATAAAAGAAATAATTAGTTATTGGATTATATTAATTGTTATTGCATCAATTGTTGCTATGGAAACCTACTCACAGCAATAGACCGGGAGACAAATCTCTCGGTACATCTCGACCAATTGGTGCAAGATAAAGTTGGAAAATCTGCTTATTGCTATGGACTATCGTACTTATTGAAACATACTCATATTTTGTCTTACTTGTATTACTTGTTTCAATCATTTGACAGCGACCATGCTGGGGCACCGCCATGAAGAATTTTTAGTCGAATGAATCGACTCCAGAACTTTTTGTTAAACTTGGTACCTATTATATCGATGTCTTTGACCGAACCGTTAGATCACAGGGTCGTAAACTCACGAACACCAACTGGCAAGTTGTGGTGATGGACAAATACAAACACATAGAGATTGGTGTAGGACACACAGACTCAAAGCACACACATACATACTTCGGTCTTCTTTCAGATTCCGTGCCAAATCCCGTCACAAGGGTTTGGTTAGGCGGAGGCTAAAGCACAAAACACTTGCCTAAAGACCCACTGCGTGAGATTGAACCCGGAACCATGTGACTTGAATGGAAACTTCTTACCCACACGGCCAGCTTTTCTGACTTTTTCTAATGATTCGTCGTCGGAGAACATCTCCCTTTATACAGTTTATGCTATAAACACAAGGTGCCTACAAAGAAATGTTCTCTGATGACGAAAAGCAATAGAGTTAAGATGCTCACGCTGGAATCTACCAGAAAGTATTGAGAATGAATATGTACGTTATTGTTCGCATTCTCGCTCTTCTGCGTGCATCTCATGAATTACTCCGTGGCCTTATTAGATATAATTAAATCTGCATTATTCAATAACTACCTATTTCCGAACAAATGTTCGTGGTCTTATTAAATATAATGAGAACTATTCTATGTTTTTTTGGCATTTTCTTTACCAGGCATATTTTGACTTCTTCCAGTATATCCTCTGTGAATACAAAGAACGTATTCTGTATCTGTGTACAAAGTGATATAATTCATCAAAACATATTTTTCTGTATTTGACAATCATTAGTGTTTCGCTTGATTTTCTTGTAGCTTTCTTTGAAGTATTCTCTTACAAACTAACTACACATTTTCTTCAGACCATCTTCTATTGAATTCTTTATGAATAATCCATTCTTCAAAGCTTTCTTACTACCCAGCTTGTCTTTAAATCTTTCATTTGCAGATTCCTATTAAATATCAATACTTCAATACTTCTGTTTCAGAAATCAGGTTATCTATTATAATTATATTCTAATCACCCCGTTCTTTTACAGCAATTATATATATATATATATATATATATATATATATATATATAT
>NC_068985.1:92118106-92122297 GCF_001194135.2 Octopus bimaculoides | reverse complement strand
TATATATATATATATATATATAAATATATACATATTTATATATACTCCTCTATTTATGATTAACTCATTGACACCGTATGTGATATAAAAATATTATACGAAAATAATATCTTACTTTTTTTCTGTTATACACATGATGCTAGTTATAATTCCTAACATATCTGCTCACATAAAGAGATATGATCCACAATTTTCTGGTCAGCATCCTATTTCCATTATTCAAGTTACATTGAAGAACCTGTGTCTAGTTCATTTGATATTCTTATATCAACAGTTCCTTCATGTTATTTCTATTGACCCTGGTTAATACTAAACTACGCATACATTCATAATAATCTCAAGTCGCGAGGTTTATTAATTTCTTGTCATATTACTTCTCTAATCCGTTACATTTCATTGTCAAAACTCTCTATATTTTAATTCCAAATCCCATCCCATGTCATTGGTAAACACATTAATCATTTTCAATATTTGAGTTAGTTTAACCCCGAAGCTTTGCAAACACACTTTTAAGTCATCCATTAATTGAACATTATTACGTTTATACAGCTATTCCCTCACTTGATGCTCATCATTTTCCTTTAAGTATTAATGCTTGTGCTACCATCGATATTGATTTGCAACATTGGCACAAAGCCACAAACTTTAGAGAATGTTTCAGTCAATTAAATAGACCCCCCCAGTGCTTCACTGCTGTTTATTTTAGCGACACCCGGAAGGATTAGGGGAAATCCTTCATCAAGTGTATTTGAACTCAGAGTAAAAAAACACGAAAATAAAAGAACAAAAAAAAAACGAAAATCAAACGAAAATCAATGCATTTAGTCAGGTGATCTACAGATCTTGATCTTCCATCCTAATTACTGGTATCAATTAAGTTAATGAGTAATCCTGGTTATATATTTCAATTGCTCAATTATTTAGTAGCTGTTGTTCTCTTCTGAATCGAATTCCTTTACATTTAGACACAACTTTCTCTTAGAATCTTCATATTTGGTGGCACTCCGTCCGTTACGACGACCAAAGTTCGTTGATCCGGTCAATGGAACAGCCTGCTCGTGAAATTAACGTGCAAGTGGCTGAGCACTCCACAGACACGTGTACCATTAACGTAGTTTTCGGGGAGATTCAGCATGACACAGAGTGTGACAAGGCTGGCCCCTTTAGAATACAGGTACAACAGAAACAGGAAGAAAGAGTGAGAGAAATTTGTGGTGAATGAGTACAGTAAGGTTCGCCACCACCCTCTGCCGAAACCTCGAGGAGCTTTAGGTGTCTTTGTTCAATAAACACGCACAATGCCCGGTCTGGGAATCGAAACAGCGATCCTACGACCACGAGTCCGCTGTCCTAACCACTGGCCCATTGTACCTCCACATTTTCATATTTATATGAGAAGCAGCGTTGTTATCCTTTTATTTATAAACAGTTACTGTTATTGTATATTTTTGCAGCAAAACGTACAGACTTGAGAATCATTGAAAATAATGACAAACAGTTTAAAGGTTCCATTTTATTTCCACACATTTTTGATCTCTTTTATGCATTGGTTGCATGGCCTTTTAGCCATTCATTTTGTTTGTCTCGAAGTATCGGTCATTAGACTGCGGCCATGCTGAGACATCACTTTGAAGAATTTTCAGTCGAACGCATCGACTCCAGCATTTTCTTTTTAAGCCTGGTACTTATTCTCTCGGTCTCTTTTGCAGAACCTCTAAGTTACAAAGACGTAAAGAAAACAACACCGGAATCATGAGGTTGGGAAGCATACTTCGTACTATATAACAATGCCTATTTATTCATAGATCAGAAGTTTAAAGATACTGACTTATTTTCGTTAAGCTTGTAAGTAATATCCTTCATTTTAAATTGTCGAAGTTGCCTCATAGTCATAGGGCATAACTATCAGATCACATGGGAATCTTACTTATAATAATATACCTTTATCATATCAAAGCGGAGATTATATTCTGTTCATTTAATGACATCAAATTTCAACTACAAACTGTCCCTTCCAGTACCCAGTGGTATAGGATGCATCAGTACTTACTTTTATATTCATTGAGTCTAGAATATTGATTTCTGATCAGAAGGGATTAATATGTCATTGAAGAGACTTATTGCCTCGTGCTGTTTTGATAACTACATACCTTCCCTTCATCTTATTGATTTGTAAAGGCTCGTTCGATAAATAGTATTGTGATTTGATAATTTTAAACGACAATATCCAGAGAAAAATTATACGATTTTCAGTCCCAGATTCGTGATGGATGAATATTAGACAATATACGTACTAAACTCACTGAAATATGCTGACATTATCACAATATCTATATTGTTTCCTCTAATCCCTACATATATATAACCACTTTGGGACAAGCTGTGCTGTTCAGAAAATTATAATTGATCTGTTTTTGTTGAAACTAGAATTATAAAGCATTGATTTTTTAAACTTTGGATTACAGTCTCGAAAAATTATTTTCCTTTCTATATAAGAAGCCTTTTAAGGTATTGATCACAAAGAGGCTCAAAATCACCAGCTCTTTGTAGCTATATCACCAATGCTGTCTCTTATTACTTCTCCATTTTGCCTTCTGTATTAGAATACTGCCTGTATTTGGACAACATCTATCAAGTTTGCACAACCAGCTGCCATATCTGTAGGGACAATTTATTTGTTTGATATTTTCCGCGTAACCTTCTGCTTAATCTCCTTCTACGTATATTGTCATTCAGAGGTTTCTGTACTTTCTATTTCCTTGAGCTCCTTGTTAAATATTTGTAAGGAAAAAAAGTTTTTGTTATATGAACAGAAAGTTACGTAAATCTTCGATTTTTAGATTTATATATCAAAGTTTAATCCTGAAAGTTTGCTAATAAATTATGAATACATACACACACACACGCACACGTGCACCAGCACATATATATATATGTGTGTGTAGTGTATATGTACATTTGTATGAGTATAGACTCACACACACACACACGCACACATAAAGGATTTTCGTCTAATGGCGTAACGTATTAGGCATATACGATAAGTGCTGGATTTCTTTTATCACTAAAACACCGGATTGTGAACTGCAACTGAAAAAAAAAGTTAGTTTTGAGGCTGCTTATTAAAGATGGCTAAAAGTCGTGCATCGTATAGTGGGAAAATATATATTGGAAGTACGGAATAATTAAACAAAGCAATGTGAACATTTAATTTATACTTTAAACATAGGGCAGAGCAGTTATACTAAAGAGACAGAGTCTCTTGCAGCTGTTGTATTTATGCCAAAGCACGTAAACTAAGCATTTGTCATCGGAAACAGAGAAATAACTAAAAAATATCCTTAATCAAGGATGTCAGTAGTTCCCAGTTCATTGAAAAACTGATGAGTGTCCATAGTAAAAAGATAATTGTGGCTGGTAGTTCCATGCTCAAAGAACATTAATGATATCCTTGGTAAAATATATCCGTTAGCAGTTCCATTGTTGAAGTAACAAAGAAAATACAAGGTAACAACGAGAGAAGTCAGTAGTTCCAGCTTTGAAGGAAGGGAGGCAGATATGAGGATAAGGTCTTCAAAGGGTACAGGACAGTGTACATTACATAAGAGTAAAGAGGATGTATATACACAAACGTGTGCATATGTATGTATGTATGTATATATATATGTATGTATGTATGTATGTAAAGGCGCCTGGCTTAGTGGTTTGGGTGTTCGGCTCTCGACCATAAGGTCGCGAGCTCGATTTACGTCTGGGTGTTGCGTCTTTGAGCAAAACACTTTATTTGGCGTTTCTCCAGTTCACGCAGTTGGCAAAATGAGTTGTATTCTGTGTCACACTGAACCTCCTTGAGAACTACGTTAAGGGTAGGCGTGTCTGTGGAGTACTCAGCCACTTGCACGTTTATTTCACGAGTAGGCTGTTCCTTTGATCGGATCAACTGGAGCCCTCGTCGTCGTAAGCGACGGAGTGCCAGTTATGTATGCAAATACACATACTTATATATACACGTATACATATACATACACGCAGTTATACCTATACAGACTTATATATACATATATGCAGAGACATACACACGTAAACTCGTATACACAAAATTATATAAATACATACATACATACACACACACACACACACACACACACACACACATACACACACACACACACACACACACATATATATATA
>NC_068985.1:92115444-92116722 GCF_001194135.2 Octopus bimaculoides | reverse complement strand
TTCTGTCCAGGGAAATAGCCCTGAAACTCGAGTCGCCTTTATATATTTATATATATTTATATATATATTTATATATTTGATCCTTTATATTGAACACTCAATATTTCATCTACATTCAATACTTTCTTTCATGGTGCCATCCATTTTTATTTTATTTCATTTTATATTGTATATTGTATATTATATTATATATTGTATATTCCATATTCTATACCCCACATTAGTTCTGCAGGAATATAAATAAAACATAAAAAACAGACAGTGTTGGAACTCTTTTAAACAAAATAATATATATATATATATATATATATACATACATGCATTTTGTCAATCTATCAATCTCTCTATCCCTATCTCTCCCTTTCTCCCTTTCTCTCTTTATATATCTATATACGAGTACATATACGTATTAGATTTGCTATGAATGTATTATACCCTTACTTTTTCTAAAGGTGAATTTAGTAGCAGAGAAATACCGAAAGAAAGTGGCAGATGGAAAAGAAATAAAAGAGAAAGTAAGTTGTTCTGTATTGAACAGGAGGTAAGGATTCAAGGTTGATGATGTGAAGCAGGAATAAAACACCACAACTCAAATGATGCCATTTCATTCTTGTATAGGGTCTGTCATGGAAAGCAACCTTAGCCTTAACCGAATGAAGTCATCTGGCTTTTTACTGATATATTTTTTTTATGTACATTTAATTAAATGAAACTTAATATAGTTACACCTAATTCTTGTCTGTAATGTATCAAGATATCCGAAGAAAATATTCTAAAGGAAACTATTAATAAGAAAAAATCCTAAAGAGCAACGTTCATTATAATATTTTTATGTGTTAAAATTCGGAATAAATTTATATGGTATCAAACAAATTAAGAAATATAAGAGATTTCTTTGCTGTAATTTGATACACCAGTAAATCAGTATTCAAAACAGCTGTATACTAACATATATACGAACTGACAGACGTATACATATACATACATGCACACATATATATATATATATGTATTCACATAGTTGAAATATATATATATATCTTCATAGTTGAAATTTATAGAAAAACAAAAAAAAAAAAAAGGTGTATGAACAACAAATGTATTAGTTTGACGCTCGGGAAAAATGAAAAATTCTTTTACATTTGAGCCTACACTCTTCAACAGAAAAGAATAATAGAAAATAAAATAAACAGACAGAGAATGAATGGAACTTGTAGATTAAAACGGTCCATATATATAAATATATATGTATATATATATATATATATATATATATAT
>NC_068985.1:92111749-92114312 GCF_001194135.2 Octopus bimaculoides | reverse complement strand
ATATATATATATATATATATATATATATATACTTATATATACATATACAATGGAACAGTGGCTTGTCTGATGCATTTAATACAGTTTGGTTTGGGCAACCACACAAAACTAAATATAGTGTGGAACAATCTCATATCAAATTATTCATGGAAGATTTTTGCTTATATAAAGTCACGCTGTTTCCCTACTTCAACCGTTTGAATAATCAATAGCATGAAACTTAGAAATACGTTCCAGAAGGTAACGTTGTTTTCGGTTTGATTGACCCTATGAAAATAACTTCAATTATGTTTGTTTCGTGCCCCTTCCTAGCCCTTCTCTTGTACACATTCAAATCATTCTTTTATTTCTGTTTTGATTATCTTATTTTCATTCACCACACAAAACATTTGACTCTTTCATTTCTCTTTGTCTGATAAAATGATACTACCTTATATCTTTATACCAGCAGGTTTGATTTACAAATTCAACACTTATTTATCCCGAGCTGCAAATCAGTGTTATGGCTAAATATTCTTACTGTTTTGGACTCGATAAAATAAAGTAGCAGTCAAATACTAGAATCGATCTTATGGACTGTCTCGCTGGATCCAAAATTGCCAGCTATTTACCAAAATGAGCAAGAATGATTATAAAATATCTTGTTGTTGTTGTTGTTATTCTTGTTGTTGTTGTTGTTCTTGTTCTTCTTCTTGTTCTTCTTCTTGTTCTTCTTCTTCCATAATGAGCGAATGGAGCCAATAACAATAGCAATAATCCTTCCTACAAGAGGTACAAGGCCTGAAAATTGGAGGGAGGAGTTACGTCGATTAGATCGACCCCAGTTCTCAACTGGTACCTAATTTATCGATTCCCGAAAGGGTTAAAGGCAAAGTCGACCTCGACAGAATTTGAACTCAGCACGTAAAAACAAACGAAATGCTGCTGAACATTTTGTCCGGCATGCTAACATATCTGCCAAAGCGTGTGAAGCATAATAGCACTTATATCACAGATGTGAACAAAGACACATGAATGTGTTATGACGGACAATGCTGCCCCTCCTGACAAAATCTTTGAGAGAGTGAATGTAGACAAATACCAGGATTTTTCGAGTCAGGTACGGGAAAAAAAGAAGAAAAATAACATGTAATAGTCAAAATTGTTTTTCTTCTACAGTGAACAGATGGCAGAGAATCTGCAGAGAAGACAGCATGGAATCTACGGTGAACAAACGGCAGATAGTTTATAGTGTACAGGCGGCAGAGAATCTACAGTAAACAGACGGCAGAGAATCTACAGATAACCGACGGCAGAGAATCTACAGTGAACAGACGACAGAAAATCTACCACAAAGGGAAGACGATTCCTTTAGCCTTGGCTGGCAACACTTGTGGTTTTGATACTTCATCACGACGGTCCTCCTGATTAGTGTAACGCCAAACAAAAATGATCATACCTACACTCATGCGACCCAGTCTCTCAGTGAAGGTCTCTTGCGAGGAAAATATTCCTCTGTGCAGCAGTGGGAGCATAGTGGTTATCCAAAAACAGCTACGAACGTGCGCAGAAGATGGGCTCAAAATGGCTATATAACTGGAATTTAATGTTATTACGGAAGCGATCCTACAAGGAAAAGAATGTATAAAAATGTACAGAGAAAGTCAAGTTCCCTACCAGAAAATTCTTAAAACACTTAAAAGATATTGGAATTGAGAATTGAATTGTCGACCCTGCAGGAAGGCGATCCTGTATTCAGCAAGAATCCTTAGGAAGATTTTCCAGATTTCTAGGAGATTTGTCTCCAAACCTGAAGATAACAAGCCTGCTAATTAAATTAGCATGTAGCAGCTTAATCAATGAAACCACCACCACCAACACCACCACCACCACCACCACCACCACCACTACCACCACCACTACCACCACCACCACAACCACAACTACCACCACCACCACAACCAAAACTACTACTACTACTGATGATGATAATGATGATGATGGTGATGATGATGATGATGATGTTGATGATGATAACAGTAATAATAATGATAGTAAAACACGATTAACATGCACACATCATGATCATTATCGCATCAACGTTTTTCCTCCTCATTATCATCACAATCGTCATTATCATTGTGACTCATTGTTAACACGTCTTTTATCCTCATTATAATTATTATATGACAGTAATCCATTTATATAGCAATGTTGTTGTTCTTCTGTTTATTTTATATGTGGTGTTATTGCATATAATGTTTATGTATTTCTTTCTTATTTATTACTTCATCTTTACATGAGATTCAACCAATTGCACTAAAACCGAACAGCAGCACACTGCGGTGAGCTTATTGTTGAAACAATTATTACAAGTGTATATGCGGCCTTTTTTTTTTCATGTTTTTTTCTCTTTTGACCTTTACGTCGCATAATGTTCTGATTTTGTTAGAATTATCATTCGCAATACACACGCAGAGACACACGCACAAATACACTCGTGTATACATGTGTGTGTGTATGTGTACACACACACACACACACACACACACACACACACACACACACACACACACACACACAC
>NC_068985.1:92104044-92110199 GCF_001194135.2 Octopus bimaculoides | reverse complement strand
TATATATATATATATTTACATATAGATAAACTATATACATGAAAAAATGTATATGCATGCATATATACGCATAGAAATATATGGATATATATATATATATATATACATACATGTATATATGGTGTACAAGTTTTTAATGTATACATGCACACATACAACGTTATTTTAATATACACATTTGCTTGTATATAAATATATAGAAGAGGGAATATTCACAAACTCACAGACACACACACAGGCACACACATATGTATACGGATGGAGAATACGTACATCCATACTTACTTGTGTGTGAATATGTGTGTATATCTGTTGTTATTAGTGTCAGCTGGTGAACACAAGCACACCCCTCACACACGTCCACACAACTCAACAATATATTGATATATAGAAGACGAAAGATACCGGGTTCATATTGCGAACAGTCACCATCAGATAATCGCATTCACATGGCTACAGACAAACATGTTTACGCATCGTAGGAATTCATTCATACTCACTAGTCTATGCATAGAATGTTTACATTGTAAACACTTAAACTGTAAAAAGAAACAAACGCACACACATTCACACATACACACTCACACTTACGCGCGCATGCGTATACATCATTAGTAAACAAAACCTACGTACGCATTATTCTCACAATGACGTGCGTAGTTATCTTACTTAAAGCTTTTGAATTTATTAAAGTTCTTTCTCATATTTTCTGGTCATTTAACTCTGCATCAGTTTCATTATGATCTGACAGAAACTGACACACATTTCTCAATTATATTGTTTCTTATTTTCCTTCCACTACACCAGGGGTCGCGCCAATCTTTTTCGACCATCGACCTCTTTTAGCCACTTCTCCTTCCGCATCGACTCCCTTTAGCCGCTTCTCCTTCTACATCGACCCTTTAGACACTTCTTCTGCATCAACCCCTTTTAGCCACTCCTCCTTCTGCATCAACCACCCTCCTCATTTCAAATGCCTTAACACCCTGCCCGACCTTACCATATCTTAAATGCGTACCGAATACTGATGCTGGCAACTAAAATGTTAGCTAAAATATACATGCACGGCGAATGAAGAAATTTTATTGAAAATGACACACTTTTTACGGGCATATGGCGTAGTGGTTAAGAGCGCGGGCTACTAACTCCCAGATTCCGAGTTCGATTCCAGACAGTGACTTGAATAATAATAATAATAATAATAATAATAATAATAATGATAATAGTAATAATGATGATGATGGTGATAATAATAATAACATCGAAAAATACCTTGGGAATGAGAACCCAAGTTCGAAATTTCTCCAAGATACCTGATGAAGGCTGGAGGGTATATATGCCGAAGCGTTGTGTTAACAAACAAACAAACAAAAAATGATGACAAATATTTGTCAAATGTAAATAATGTAAATAATATTTGAAAATGCAGGCCAGTAACACAAAATATAAAAACGAAATACTAGATTAATTACAAAAAATATTTTATAAAATTTACCCGAGCAAATTTCTTGAAATTTTCCTAAATAGGAAAATGTGCAGTGAATTCCTGTTGAAATAATTTGAAATTTAAATATATTTAAGTTACAACTGTTTCATTGAATATTGTAATGCAGAACTATTGTACATCTAGATTAGTTTAGTGTATCATTAAATAAACAGTGTTTTCTGTGACAACTGTACTGTAAAAGAATGTCGACTTTTTTTCGTTTTAATTATTTTTTGTTTGCTATCGATGCCAAGAACTTCATCTCTAAAATTGTAACACTGGAAAAAAATATATATAGAAAACATTCGAGATGGGAATCAATGGAACTTTATATAAATATGAATAGCAAACAGAGATTTAAATACACAAAGTTTCATTACTTTCAACGTCGAAGAAACTATGTATTTATACATATATCGTGAATGTGTATTCAACAAAGCAGTAAAGAGATGGACTGGAATTACAATTGGAATATACATACATACATACATACGTGTGTATATATATATATATATATATATATATATATATATATTGTGCTTGTAGTAGAGAAAATTAAAATAGAATTAATTGTAAAGGACTATTTGTGAAACAAACCAAATCCCAGTACGTTATCTTTGTGTGATGTTAATATTTTGAATGCAGTGGCGCCACCTATATTTAATAATATCTGCTGAGTAAATATTCTCTAGAGTAAACCGGGAGAGAATTGATGTGTACACACACATATATAGTTGTAGTAACAGATACTTTTTATATATGCATACATTCTAGAAACATTATATCTATATATATATATTACAAAAGGAACTGCATGGCTATTAGTTTGGTATAATATATACGAAGTTGCAGTGTTAAAAGATTTGCTAAATATGTTTAGCATGCACAATGTGAAAGAACTAAGTAAATTAAGTCAATTTGACTTATGTACCAAAAGAAACTTCACACAATAGTCACAAATGTACTGTTATAATATATCAAGTAATATTGATTTCAAATTTTGGCACAAGGCCAACAATTTCGTGGGGAGGGGGTACAACGATTACATCGACTCCCGAGTGTTCAACTGACTTTTCTTCTATCGACTTGGAAATGAGGAAATGCAACTCGGACTACTTTAGTGTTTGAACTCCGGGCATAAGATCGGAAGAAATGCCGCAAAGAATTCTTTCCGGTGCGGCAACGAGTTCCCTAACTCGCTGCATATCAAAATTCTGGCTCTTGTTTGCTGTAGCTTCTGTGAGTATATAAACATATTGGTTGCTTGCTTCTATGGTAATGGCCAAATTGATGTAGACAACTCTGAGGAGAACCTAGTAAGGTTCGAAAATTGATTAAAGCTGCTCAAACTTTTTTGCACTCAACAGTGAGAATAGCTAAATTTGCACAGCCGGTAATATGTACCATATTGGTTGTGTGTGAGTGTCTTTGTGCGTGCGTATACTCACACACAAACACACATATATAAATATATACATATACACACGTATATATTGGTCGTGTATATTTATGTGTGCGTGTGTGTGTATATATATATATATATACATATATTTTTGTAAATTCTCACTGTATATACATATACATATATATGTTTATATACATACACACACAAACAAACACAGATATGTATATATATATATATTTATATACACACGACCAATATATATAAGTGAGTATATGGATATATTTATATATGTTTGTGTGTGTACACGCACACACACTACCAATATAGTATATATTCAGGCTATATATGTATATATATATATATATATATATATATATATATATATATATATATATATATATATATATATACATACACATACAAACAGTGTAGATTTGGAACGTTGGCGTTATTAAAATTCTACTTCTAAAAACCAGGAGCACAATACCTTAATATTGTAGATGGGGAAACAAATTTAAG
Organism: Octopus bimaculoides; assembly: GCF_001194135.2. NCBI lineage: Eukaryota > Metazoa > Mollusca > Cephalopoda > Octopoda > Octopodidae > Octopus > Octopus bimaculoides. Next base: position 92,106,789 of record NC_068985.1, on the reverse strand, counting down.
TGAGGAATCATGAAAGAATATATTACTTTCTATCTTCTACAGAATTAGAATTGGAAACTATTACTGAGTTTTCGAAAATTTGGTATTTTAAATTCAGGATTTTAATAACGACAGCGTTTCAATATATTTTGTCATAGAAATGTCTGCTGGTATTGTTATAGTTACTGGTAAAGCGCTGTAAGGAAACACAATTGGACATGGTTGCAAGATAAATATAAGTGTGAGAATATCGTTTATCTTTTACTTGTTTCTGTCATTACTCTGCGACCATACTGGGGCACCGCCTCGAAATTTTAGTTGAATGAATCCATTAATCTCCTCCCTTCGAAACTGCTAATCCTGAACCTGGCGTTCCGTTCAGGAAGAATATTGTGATTTCTGCCACTCATATTCCATAGAAGAAGGACGTGTACGCAGCCTCATGGGGCCTTTGGTTCAACGAAAGTAAAAATAAGAATAAAACATTAGAATCTAATGCTGTTCCTGCACAATGTCCATGGTCAAATCTAATTCTAAGACCTGGTGACTGTTAATATATCTATGTATAATATGGTAGAACTAGCCAGAGAAAATGCCTGTTGGAAAATGCAGCATTCTGATATTCTCCATCCAATTTGAGGGATCTAATTATCGCTGATCTAATTATCGCTATTTGTTAATCAATCCTGTCCTTACTAACATTAACATAATCACTTAGGTAGCATGTAAGGAGTCATTACTTTACCAAACTCAACAAATGTTACAATGTTTGCATCTCCAACAATAAATGCAGGCATTATTTATTCAGCTTCTCCACCCTCTATTGATAAAAGGGTCGTAGGGGGTAGAGTTCTCCGACACTTCGTCCATAAGATCCAGTCAGAAGAGACCGTCATTAGACTTTCAAGCTGGATTTCCAAGCGTGACACACTAAAGATATTGCCCCACCATCGCGTTCTTGGTGTACTCCTAGATCTTCTGCCGTCCTGCGATTCTTGCCTCTAACGTTCTGTAGTCAAGTGTGTTGAACCGGAGCTGTGACCAGGAATTACTAAGAAACGGCCCCACCCGGAAAGACACCTGTTCTCCGACCTACTCACACTATGAATAACGTTGCTCCACCGACCTCGTCGGAGGAACCCCGTCCCGGCCGTTTGTTCTCGTGATCATACTCTTTCAGCTATTGCCCAACATTCATGAACAATGGTGACGATAGATTATTCAGTCCTCATCTTGTAAGACATTATAAATAGTACAACGTCTTCTCGACTCCGTAACTACTTTCTTCCATACGTTTGCACTGATTCCCTTGCCAAGACTCTATGTGCCATATTCATTGTTGCATATCATTTCCATTCTATAAACAGCGTAACAAGCAATATCTAATGGTTTGTTGACCCTATTAAGTTAGGAGTCCTGTGTCAAAGGGCTCAAAACTGCGTAAACTTTGCGAGATTTCCCATGATTAAATTTGCTTTTATTTGCTTTTAATTTAGTGTGTATATATCTTATGTATGAACAAATATATGTATGTATGTAGGTGTGTGCATGTATGCATGTATACATGTATGTATGCATATGTATATGTATATATGCGAGTGTGTTTTTCTATCTATCTGTATATCTGTATCCATCATTCTATATATATATATATATATATATATATGTATATATATATATATATATTTGCATGTGCGAATGGGTGTCTGTATTTATGTTGTATGTCTCTCTAAGTGCGCACATTCAAACAAACTCATACTTACACATGCACACACAAATACATGAACAAATGCAATAAAATTTACAATTTGTTCAACACACTTGAAATAAGTTGTTTACAATTCTGGATATTTCTTTTTACAGAAGTCTCTATTATACATACATACATACATACATACATAAGTATGTATACACACACACATATACATATATATACATATGTATAAACGTGTGATGTTGATCTTCAACTGTGATTGGCATTAATATATTGGAATAGAAAATACTACAATGAACGACGCGGAATGACCAGACTGGTCGGCAGTTATTGGTTATTAAAGTTTCTTTGACAGTTTGTCGCTTCTGTCGGAGATAGTGAGAGTTAGACACAAAAGGAAACTAGTCTGCGCCGTCTTCGGTTCCTCATAAAGTCTCCAAATATAAATATATAAATGAACCCTTCTACAAAGGCTTTTGTCAAAGAATGTCATACGCACACATGAAATGGCTTTAGTAATAATCTTGAAAATGACAACAAATATGGGGAGTTATTAATTCCCACGTAGCCATTGTTAAAAGTGTACATTGTAGTTATTGCTGTTATTGTTGTTGTTGTTGTTATTAATGTTTTTGGCTGCTATTTTTATTATTATTGTTATTATTGTTGTTGTTATTTCTCTTGTTGTTTAAAATTATTGAGGTCTGAATGTGTCACGACGGTAACTTGTAAGGAAATCATTACAATGAGTGACTATTTGTAAACAAGAACAGTAAAAATGGGAAGAAACATCTATTTTAAAAACTTATTTAAAGAAAATAGTATTATAGATAAATGTACGTACGTACATTTGTGTGTATGTATGTGTGTAACAATCTATATATTTATCCATCATTATTTATCCACCTTATCTATCTATCTATCTATCTATCTATCTATCTATCTATCTATCTATCTATCTATCTATCTGCCTGTCTGTCTGTCTGTCTGTCTGTCTGCCTGTCTGCCTGTCTGTCTGTTTATCTATCTATCTATCTATCTATCTATCTATC
>NC_068985.1:92100582-92101355 GCF_001194135.2 Octopus bimaculoides | reverse complement strand
CCCTTTTGATCGAACTACCCCCTTTTCCTTCCTACGATCCCTTTTGATCGACCCCCCTTTTTTTTCCTTCCCCCTCCCAAAAAGACAAGCTCTACATTGTATTTGTCCCATCTTCGTTGAGCCCTGTGTGGCTAATAAAAGAAATGTATCTATCTATCTATTTATCTATCTATCTATCTATCTATCTATCTATCTATTTATCAAGTAACCAACTATGAACTGACCTATCTAATTATGTATTTTGATATTTTGCTTAGGCATAGCGATATAAATAACATGGTGCTAGAACTAAATATACGTACATACATACATACATACATACATACACACACACACATACACACACACACACACATGTATATATATATATAGATATATAGATATATGTATATATACATACATACATACATATATGCGAGATGATTACATTGCTTTACACCATTTTATTCCCTCAGGAATAATACAAATGTTTTCTTCGAAACATATGTCGGAAGCAGTAGAAAGCATAAAAACAAACCCCAAGGCTTTCTATAGATTTGCAAAGGAGACTGCTACGGTGCAGTATAAGATAGGACCCCTATTCCTGCATAATGGCTCACTGACTGCAGATCCCACATGGATAAGTGAAGTGCTCAGTATACAATTCAAGAGTGTCTTCACCTCTCCTCTGAGTCACATGCAGATAAAGAACCCAGCTGATTTATTTGACAATAGCACTCAGCAGAAAAAGACTGCATCCATTACCTACATCGACATTGAAGAGGAAGATGTGA
>NC_068985.1:92097034-92098969 GCF_001194135.2 Octopus bimaculoides | reverse complement strand
GGATGCGGAGGTCTTCAAGACAAGACTTGACGCTTTCCTCTCCACGATACCAGACGAACCTATGGCTCGTAATGAGACGCAGTTTAGGGCAGCTATGTCAAATTCTCTTATACACCAGATGTGCCATCAAAACTCTTGATTGGACCATGTCAGGTGGGGAGAAGAGCCATGCAAGGAACGTGAAAATCACGGTGGTGCACCAGCATGACCGCAGCCACTTGGCTGAAACACATAAATAAATATATATATATATATATATATACACACAGATATAGATATATATATATATATATAAATATAAATATATTGATCATAGTAAGGCGTTAGCACATTTACTTCGCAAATGTGCTACACATCGGTGTCGAACCTAAAAACAAATGATTATAAAATAAATAATTTTATTTTATAGCCATAACTTTATTCATATAAACGTGCAATATCTAGCACACAGAAACGAAAACCAGGACATTAGTATCATTATAGATGGACAGAATAATTAGAAGCTATGACATGGAGCTTCGATTAATGTAAAACACATTAGAAAATGTGTATGGAAGAAGAGGAACAAAATAGTCTATGCGACATAATAATAGCATACAAAGATTTTAGTGGAAGAAGTCAAACTGTAATTAGAATCTTAAGTGCTTTGTGATGTAGCATTAATTTATGAATCCATATATTTATTCAACTATATTGGTTAGTATTGGGTAATATATTACTTCGAGCCGATCTCCTTCCGGCGTGGGAAAATTTAAACGAAGAAACGACGTATGTGTCTGTCACTAAGAATTTACTTCAGGCTGACGACAATAAAGACCAGACAGTGGAAGCAACCATACATGAAAAACCATGCATGCATGCATACATACATACATACATACATACATACATACATACATACTTACATATACTAGAAGATACATACATACATATTACAAGTTCAGGTTTATACCTGCAATTATTGGGGCCCTGGGATATGTAATACATACATACAAACAAAAATACCCTGTTGCTGATGTTGAAATTCCAATGAAAGAACCTTGGATCTGGGTTAGAAACCGGTTCTTTCTCTATTGGCAAGACATCTTGAAATAAACTGAATGACATGCATACATACATACATAATAGAAGAGACATACATACATAATAGAAGCGACATATATATATATATACATACTTACATACGTACATACGTACACAACTGTCCAGATATTGCAGTGTGGTGACCACAAGGAAAATAAGTTTTTTGTAGAAACAGCTGCCCTCTGGACACCAGTGTGGTTAGAAAAATACAAGATAAAGAAGACATCTATGGACCGTTGATAAGGAGTTTGCAAATTTAGTAACCAAGGTACACTGTCAGCTTCATAACTATTATTATTAGAGCAGCAGAATACATGCCAATACGTCTGGAGCGAAGTATGGGTGAACTTGGGTTCTTGGGGAGAAAATGCAAATTTTTAACTCATATGCTACAAATAATCACAATATCTGGAGAGATTAAAATCTGCAAAGACCATCTTAATATTTAAAGGACGATAGTTAAAACAAGATACTTTCCTTTATAGCCTTGCTACAAAGTAGGTGTACTGCTAAAATTTACACCAAATGTGAAGGAGAACATATACATACATACATACATACATACATGCATACATACATACATACATACATACATACATACATACAGACATGCGTACGTACATACAGACATGCATACAAACAAAAATACCCTGTTGTTGATGCTGAAACTCCAATGAAGGACTCTTGGATCTAGGTTAGAAACCGGTTCTTTATTGGCAAGAAATTTTGAAATAAAACTGAACAATGATGCATTCACGAGCGCGCACGCGCGCATACACACACGCAGGCACACACATATATATCTATATCGCTCTGTATATATATATATATATATGTACGTATATATATATA
>NC_068985.1:92095709-92096717 GCF_001194135.2 Octopus bimaculoides | reverse complement strand
ATATATATATATATATATATATATACTTATTCTTATATATACATTTATGTGTATATTATTTGAATATAATAATAGCTAGATAGGCATATATTCGACAGCGTAATTCAATTGCTGATACGCAAATACATCACAGATGAAATCAGATATCACCATAGAAACGTGGATATAACGACACATTTTTATTACAGAATCCTTTTGATACGGTGTATCGCGACTTGATCACACGCGTGTACATGAGAGGACGCTTGTATCAAGGTGTGTTGCTGTTGTTGATGTTGTTGTTGTGGTTTAAGTGCAAGTAATCTTTGATCAAGGAGACGAAACACATTCTAACAGTGACCATCCCTACTTTTCAGACATAATTTAGCTAATATAATATCGTCAAATATCCTTTTTTTTCCTCTGACGTTTTGTTTTAAAATTATTCTTTTCAAAATGGTGGAGTTTGATTTGAACGAAAATTAGCTTCTATGTCTTGCAGGTCTCCAGACCACGTACGGACGTCCTTATTGTCATATATGTTGTTTGACATGAGAGTTAAAACAAGATGGAATGTGTTGCCGGTGGTGGCTTCAACAACAACAACAACAACAAGAGCAACAGCAGCACTAGCATCAGCATCAGCAGCAGCTGCGGTAATTGCAGCAACAACAACAGCAGCGCAACAACGATGCAACTAGAAGCTACTAAGCGATAGAGGGGATTTCCAAATTTTCCCTACAAACCAGGGACTCCAGATCTGTCCTATTGAGGTTTGATTTTGCTTGGAATGGGACGATTGGGCGTAACAGTTTAAACGTGGACAATTTGACACGGCTGAGTACATATTCGACCTGTTTTGGCGACGCCGAAACGGCTGTGCCAAAGCGTCTCGAATCCGATTTTGTCTGAGACAAATACATACATCCATACAGACACACATACTCTCGCTCACACACACAAGCACAAACACACACACACACACACATATATACATACACACACACACACACACACGCACACACACAC
>NC_068985.1:92093232-92095011 GCF_001194135.2 Octopus bimaculoides | reverse complement strand
GAGAGAGAGAGAGAGGGAGAGAAGTCTACGACACAGAAGTATTTGGTGTATCTAGATTCCGTTCTTTGACGCAATTATATTGTGTAAAGAAAGCCATCAACTGAAAGTAACTTTATATTAGAACATAACAAAACAAAGAAAGAATTCGAGAGAAAGGTTGGTGGTCTGAGCTAAGTCAGCATTAGCTGTATGGTAAAGTTCATGAGTCTGTTTAAAATGGTAAGATATAGGAAGAAGGAATCGCTGACATTTCAGTACCGCCTTCTCCACAACATAAAGAACTTATCCAATACTCACGTTTGACTTTACTGTGAGAGCTTAACATTGAATTAAGAGGATGTTACACGTTTAGAAATGGAGCAATATGAAATATACTGAAAAGAATTACAGTAAAAACCATATAAACGTAGGAATAATAAATATGTTTAAAGAACAAAAGCTGGATGTATTTAAAGGTATTTTGTATATTTTGTAAAATTAGGAAATCTTCAAGAAAACGAAAGATTTTGTATCTTTACTTTCTAGGAAGGAAGTAAAAAATACAAGAAATATAACAAAACAACAAGGAAATCGAAATTTCACAATAATCTAGTGAATATTATAAGTAAAGTTTTGTTGCAGTTGTGTTCCAGGTTAGATACACATCTGTGACGACATGCGTTTCAGCCGTAACAATTCCGTCTTCTAATCAAGCCCATTTTATCTCGCATAAGGGTTTTCAACTATTTTTCTTACCTATGGACTCCTTTGGTTACCATTTTATTCTTGTGGACCCCCATTGGCATTTGATGTCGAAAAACTAGTTTTATAGGAACTGCTTTCAAAATTCTTATTTTGTTTTAAACACAATAACTTGTGTAGGAAAAACCATGTTAGAGAAAGAAACCTTGGTTTTTCTTACAAATAATATTTAATAGAATAACCTGGGTTCAATTCCAGGTAGGGTTAATGCTATCATTATTCAAGGAATTCTTATTGATCCTAAGTTGATCAATAGCAGCATTATCAACCAGAATATGTATTGCAGAAAATACACACATCTAAAGCAAAACTTTTCAGGAGCCTTTAAACAAACATTGTGGATCCCCAATTCACAATTCTGCTACATGGAACCCTCGAAATCGTATATGGACCTTCAGGGACACCGGCTGAGAGCCACTGATCTGAAACAAAATTGCTCCCCTTTTCGTCTTAGTAGGATGTAAAGTATATATTTTTAGAAGATGATTTTGCTGTTATTTTCAGCTCATATAACCTCCACCTCCTTCCCTTCTAAAATACAAAATTGTTTCAACAGAATGAAATGTTTTGAGCGTGGCTTCATTGAGCCGAATTGAATTCAAAATGGAGAACGCAAACATTTCATAGAATTGTCTGAGGGAAAATCCTGCTTGGTAGGCAAGAAAATGATGATAAGGGTATAATTTGCCTGGGAATATTGATATCGATGTTTCGACATTATGAATTAAGTATGCATAGAGAGTCACACACATATGTACACACTTACACACACGCACACTCACACATACACACATTTATATACACATAAATGTGTATATATATGTACATAAATATATATGCATACCATATAGTATAACACACACACACACACACACACACACACATATATATATATATGCGTGTGTGTGTGTGTGTGTGTGTGTATAGTAGACATACATATATATGTATGTATGTAGGTATGTATATATGCAACATACTTCTAGCATATATGAACACATACATATATACACAAAAAACATACATATATGTATGTATATA
>NC_068985.1:92092369-92093111 GCF_001194135.2 Octopus bimaculoides | reverse complement strand
ATATATATATATATATATATATATATATACAAAATTCGTTCCTAGTGTACATACAACGCACAAACATACACACACACACAGACGTGTGTATGCAAACTAGCAGTATGTTGCAAGGAAATATATGAATGGTTTAAACACAACATATAAAAGGAAGATCATGAACGAATACTTTCTAATTAAACAGAAGCGACAAACGTAATAAAGCTCAGCGTTGGAAGAATGGTGAGATTTGGTAAGGGATAAAATCCGTAAGAGAAATGACTGAATGAATCATAGATCAAGGAACAGGATGCAAGGGAAATGTATAAAAGATACTTCAAAAGAGCTGGAGAAATTCAAAGTTAAGCAGTATAAAGATAATAATACCGTACGGGGGTGGGGAAATTGTTAAGACCTGCTTATGCATAATCCATGGAGAGTTAAGCTGTAACTTAGAAATAAACGACAATTGTTCCATCATTAAGGAAAGTGTATGTGTGTGGGTGTAGCGTTTGATGAAGAAATTTCGTTTGTATCCACGTGGTTTCAAGTTTGATCCAACTGCAACGAATCTTGATGAATTGGGTTCTGTTTAATTCGTGGGTCGACCAATTGCTTGCTGCATGGAATATGGTCGTCAAGAAATACTGACCGTGCGGAACTGCTTTGTATACGCATGGAAATAATATAGACTCGTATGTGTATATATAAACATAAGACACATAACCGGATAAGTATACATACATACGTATGTCTGTATATA
>NC_068985.1:92086861-92092247 GCF_001194135.2 Octopus bimaculoides | reverse complement strand
TATATATATATATATATAGATAGATAGATAGATAGATAGATAGATAGATAGATAGATAGATAGATATAGATAGATAGATAGATAGATAGATAGATAGATAGATAGATAGATACACACACACACACACACACACACACACACACATATATATATACATACATATATAAAAGGTAATCGTGAATATTGCGTTTTGGTATTAATACCGCTTCTTTTGCTATTAATTATATATGTATATAAATTGTAATATTGTATATATATACACACATATATATGCATATTTGTTCATTTGTGTGGGTGTTAATGTATGTATATATATATATATGTGTGTGTGTGTGTGTGTATCTGTCTTTCTCTGGTGTAAATGAAAGGTAAGATATAAATATTATTGAGAAAACTGTAAAAACCGGTACTTTCGAATAAAAACTCATTGTGTTGTATTTGTTCTGCACCACGTGGTATGGAGTTTCCCTTATCATTCTCATTCTCTCCTTTAAAAAACAAAAAAAGGCAGCGAACCGTCGGTAACTTCTAACCAAACGACGTTATTTATCATCAGATGTGATATAAAATAAACAGAACAAAAATACGTAGGAGCATCGAAAACTGCATGAGAGATGAAAGTGACACAAGAGATGTGGAGGATATCTGAAGAAGAGCGAGAAATATTTCACCTTTGATGCCACGATGTAAAATACTTGCTGAGAATAATTATTAAAACAGAGAAAAGACAAATAACGCATTGATGGACTTAACATTAGCTTAAGCAAAGAAAGCATCAGAGGAGAGATCTGTAGCATATTGTAAAGCCGGGTGAGATAGAGTGACAAAATTGGTGGGGGAAACAAAAATATGTTGGGATTTTGAATAAAACAAGCGTAAATGTATGACTGTCAGAAGTCCAGATTTAATTTTTGTGAATAGCCATCAAAAGCAGGTATGGATTTTTGATATTTTTGGTTGCAGTGATAAAAAACATATTGAAGAAAAAAAAATATTAAACAGGGAAATATTGTGAGAAAATACAAACAGCCAGTCTTTCATGTTTGTGAAAGGAATGGAGAGATTTATCGTGACCGATACAATTGGATGTTAAGAGGAGAAATGAGTGGAGTTCAAAGACAAGTGAAGAAGAAGTTAATTAAAGGAAATAAAGCGATTCGCTATATGTATATATCGAAAAGCCGAAAAACAGATTTGTGGAACCAAAAAAGCGTAAGCAAGGAGAGAGAGTCACAGAGGAAAAGAAAAATCATAGTTCTCAGCAATCATCGTCGTCGTCGTCGTCGTCGTTGTCACCATTCTGAGTTCAAATTCCAGCGAAGTCAACATTTTCTTCAGCCTTTCGGGATCGATCGATATAAGTACCAGTCATGAACTGGGTCAATATAATCGACATTTCCCGGCCCACAACAGATTAAAAGTAAGTAATAATAATAATAAAAATAATAATAATAATAATAGTAATAATAATAATAATAACAACAACAACAAGGACAACAACAACAGCAACAACAACAAGGACAACAACAACAACAACAACAACAATAATAATACTAATACTAATAATAATAATAATAATAATAATAATAATAATAATAATAATAATAATAATCAAAATGATGATAATGGTAATCAACCAGTTCATTTTAAGGCTTTCTGCTGCTAATCTAAGACTACATGAGTCTTAGAAAAAAAAAAAAACAAACAAACAAACAAACATCGAAGTGTAAATAGTATGGAAGCTCAGTATTGAAAACCCACGAGATAACACATTAGAAACCCGACATCATTCTCGTTGACAAATGTAACAATAGTGTGCTAATTACCGACATAATACCAAATAACTATTATGTTGTACAGAAGCAATCTGAACAGTTAAGAAATGATAGCGTCCTGCTTGTTGAATTAATTTCATTATAGCAATTAAGAAACGTGTCAATCATCCTAACTGTAATTGGCACAACAAGGCAGTTATTTAACCATTTCTGTAAGGGCATTGATAGATTACCTCAAAGTATACGCATAGCCTTGTTTCAGAAAATAGCAACGCTAGTAATTGTAAATGCTGTCAGGGCATTTTCACTCTGTATTTGTTAAACATAGGTTAACCTTAATTGTATTTTCTAATCGTGAACATTCACGTCATATTTGCAATTCCGACACGTCTGTGATTCTCTTTTAACGAATATTTTTCTTAACATGACACATTTTTGGTAACGTGAACATCATGAGAACCTTCGATGACTCCATGCATGTTCCCCAGGTCGTATTCAAAAGAGGCCAAGCTACATGACTGCATCCATGCTGGGGCAACGCCATGAAGTGGTTTAGTTGAACAAATCGACTCCAGGACGGTTTTAAAGCCTAGTACTAATGCTATCGGTATCTTTTGCCGAACCGCAAAGCTTTGGTCGACCTGTGGCTATAGTTGAAGACACTTTCCCATGGTGCTACACAGTGGAACTCAGAACGGAACCAAGTGGAAAGCAAGAAATTGATCGCTGAGCAATTTAATGCATTGATCAATGGAGAAGATGAAATCCCGGGTGGTTTGACAAAAAGACGAACAGTGTTGTGTCTGAAGGATAGATCGAAGGGAAATGCTGCTGACAATTACAGACCAGTTTCCTGCCTCCCATTAATGTGGAAGTTACTGTCAGGAGGAATTGCAGAAGAACTGTATAAGTTTGTTGATGAGAACCATTTATTACCGCCGAAACGAAAAGGCTGTAGAAGGAGATGCAGAGGTACCAAAGATCAACTATTGATAGACAAAATGGTAATGCAAGATTGTAAACGAAGAACAAATCTGAGAATGGCCAGGATTGATTATCGCAAAGCTTATGATATGATTCCACATTCATGGATCATAGAATGCTTAGATCTGTTTGGAATTGCCAGGAATGTAACGTGTTTCCTGAAGAGAAGTATGGTAGGATATAAAATTGAACTGATATCTTACGGTAAAGCTTGGTCACCCTGGATATCAGAAAAGGGATTTTCCAGGCTGATAGCTTATCTCCGTTACTTTCCGTTCTCTGCATGCTACACCTAACCTTGGCACTTAGAAAAATGATTTCCTTGTCTATAATTGTCATGTTCGATTAATTATTTCCTAACTTCTTGTCCGTTTGAATAGGAAGCCCCACAAAATCTTACATTTCTCCGACACAGGGAAGATGGTAGATGTTGACATCAGGAAAGATGGTAGAGCTCACATCACCGCCGAGAGAAGGTGCCTACTGCAGCGTTCCTCACTGTCCACCTCTAAATTATTGCTATTATTATTATTTTATTGTCTTTGCACAGCTTCGTTCGCTGGAGATGTACTATGGTGCCGTCTTTCACTACCACTGAACTAAGGTAACACCCCCATCTTTTTCGAGCACCGTCCGGAGTATTCGGGCGGTTCCAAGCAATGCTGTTTTCTGCAAGTGCTCCACCGTTATCGTACCCCCTACTTGTTCCATGTACTTCTCAAGATCTTTACTCACTGTTCCCAGGGTTCCGACAATTATTGGTACTACTACTACCACCATTTTCATCGACCACAACTGCTTAACTTCCCAAGTTAACCTGTCATATCTATCGACTTTTCTTTCTTCTTATCGCATACCGTGTTGTCAGCTGGGCATGCTATATCTATGATCCAGTATAATCTGATTTCTTTCTCAATTAAGACTATGTCTGGTTTCCTATTCTCTGTCTCATGGTCGCACTGAATCATAAAATCCTATAGGCTCTTTGCATTATCATTTTCGATGATGTCTTCGGGTTTATGTTCGTACCACATTTTGCTCTGTCAAGTCCATACTTGTTTTAAAGTGTCCAATGGACAAACCTTGCTATATTGTCATGACATCTTTTATATTCCTTCTGGGCTAGTGACGCACATTGCCTGGTAATATGCCATACGGTTTCACCATTTTGTCCACAAATTCTGCACTTATCACTTTCTGAAATGTCTATTCTGTGTTTGATGTAATTCATTCTTAGTGCTTGCTCTTAGGCATCACAGATTAGAGCCTCCTTTTCCGGTTTTAAATCAGTTTTAGTCATCCATAGCCATCATTTTTCTCTGTCTGTCTTTAACATCCCTATGAAATTGTCCATGCATTCTTTTCTTTATTCACCTATTTTCAGTTTCATTCATTCTCAGGTGATTGTACAGTACTTTATTTTTGCAATCTTTTATCCTACACAAGCCTGACATTATTTTTTCCAATAATAGTAGGTCTGTAGCATTTTTTTTACATACTATGCTGTGTTGTTTTCTTCTGCTCTAATGCTGTCTCCGCATCAAATCAGTCCTTTTCCCCCGTTTTTTACTTGGTACATACAGTCTGTGTCAATTTTTGGTTGGAGTATCCCATATCTAGTCAGCAACTTCCTTTATTATTATTATTATGATTATTATGATTATTATTATGATTATTATTATTATTATTATTATTACTATTATTATTATTATTATTAGTATTATTATTATTATTATTATCTTTTTTATCACCGCCATCATTATTATTACTTTTTGCGAGCGGGTGCAATGAAGTAAACCTGTTTACTTGGGTCAGTCAGTATTCTGTAGACATTACAAAACTTTTACCAAAGGAATTGATATAACATTCAGATTACAATGTGTGATTAAGGCGACTTTGATGAAAGGAAAATTAATTAAAATGACTAATAACAATCTAGATATAGAAACAGAGACGTACAAATAGTTAGGAATCAATGAATGTGACAGAGTACAACAGACACAAATCAAAAGAAAAGATTATGGCGGACTATTACAGACGTATTAGATTAATTCTTTAAGCCAAGATAAATGCAAAAAATAAAAGAATCAATAATGTAGATGACCTAAGAGTAGTCAATTATTGTAATAATATTTTCAACTGGACACTAAATTTACAAGCAAGGTTAGACATAAAGACAAGTAAAAGAGTCACAGTATTTCGAATACATCACTCAAATTTGACATCGAGACGTTATATTTGTCATTAGTACAGAAAAACAGGGTCGTTTGCGTTGAGAAAATTTTTGTAAATTTTCTTCTCTTTTAGACTAGAAACTATTTAGTGAATAAGAATAGACAATTTCGTTTCTCTTTTTGTATTTGGCTCGCAAGATTCTTGATATCATCTTGCGTGTTGAAGCATTTTTTGATGTATATTAGATGGGTTGTTATGCCAATAATAAACACACGAACTGTTTCCATTTCACTTCTTCATCATCATACTCCGTCTGCAAATTACGAATATTATAATTATCATATATCTCTGAGCTTCTTGAAACAGCTGTCGAATTAAGAAATTACGCATTTTTTATTATTCTGTATTTTTATATTCTATGTAAACGTGTATATATATATATATATATATAT
>NC_068985.1:92082432-92086851 GCF_001194135.2 Octopus bimaculoides | reverse complement strand
ATTTGTGTGTGTGTGTGTGTGCGTGTGCAATTTAATTGAGCTTATCTACATTTCTACACCCTCCCTCCTCCCTCTTTCACTCTCTATTTATGTAAACATGTAAAAGCTCCCCTGAATGCACATAAGAAAATATTGAGGAAAATTAACAATGAGCATGTAATATTTATACCTATTCACATATATTTATTTCAATTACATTTACTTACGTATTCGTATCTGCCTATGCTTTATAAGAATAAAATTCCGTAAGTATGTACAGAGTACATGATGTGTATGTCACAAAATGTTTGCCTACTTAAATGAATATTTTATGGCTTGAAATACTGAAAACTGAGAAAATCTAGAAATAAATGTAATTATCTAAATACACATAACAATGTCAATGAAATATAATAAATGTATAGACGTGTGGATGCAAGTCATTATTTAATAAATGCATACGAAATAATATAAATATTCATTACAAACGAATAATTGAGACGCAAATTTATTTTATATTTGTGCAGACATACCTGATATTTTTGTCTAGTCTTTTACGTTTTTATGTAGATCACCCATACATTTTTTAATATATTAAGGTATGTTTTTTTTTTCACAGAAAACAGAGTAAATGGGCGCAAAGGTATGAATGTATGTGATTATTAGATTTGAGAATTATTGCTGCTTACAAAATTCTTAAATTTTCGACGCATGAAAGAAAAATTTGAATTCATCGTGTGTATAACTATATATATATATATATATATATATTTGTGAAATAATATATGTATAGCTATTTGAAAGCATGCTATCTTTTATTCATGCTATAAAAACTAATATTCATTTTATATTCTTTTATCTTCATAAGCTTATCTTTAAAAACATCTCTTCTTAAGAATATGTATCAGCTTAAATATTTCTTAAAATCTGAAATATGCAGTAACACTAAAAAATTCTACGACTAGTAAAGTATTAAAATTTACATTGGCAAGTTTTTTATAAAGTGATATCACTTTATTTAACACAATAGATTAAAATTTTAAAACGAAAATAAAATTAGAATGCATTATGTACTAGGCTGAGAATTTCATGTGTAAAAGCGTGAGACAAATTATTGTACACTCATAATATTCTTCGGATCCTATCGTGCAGAGTTAGACGCACATTTGTAACCGTGCATATGTGTGCATAACTCCGCACATTATATGTTATGATATTAACATATATTGCATAGACTTCATTGTTATCGTGTTCACATTCAACAAGGGTTTAATTCAATGCAACTCCCCTAAAAAATTAATAGCCAATTGAATTAACACACACACACACACGCACACACACACACACACACACACACACACATTTGCTTAATGCAAATGCCATGAACACTAAAAGAAAAGACTATGGGAGGGACAAACTTTAATGAAGAGACATTCTCTTCGCATTAACAGATTAAGGCGATACCATATCAGCTTAATCTTCTGCTGGGAATGCAATGTCTCATTGCGTGTCGAACGCTAGTCCTTCATCATAAGGACGAATAAAAACAAGGTGGTGTGAGAAAGAGAGACCAGATGCACGGCATGGAGTGACGTTGGGATGTGGTTCTAGGAGAGAGTAAAGAAGACGGAAGAAGCTACGTATGTTCAAATATAAGAGTGTATCTGCGTCTGGAATGTATATATAAGAGGAATCATGCACATGGTGTTTTGAGTGTAGATGTGTGCAAGTATAAAAATATAATGGTGTTGGCTTCTGGAGTTGTGAGGTGTATAACCACTAGGGTGTGTGTGTAATATCTAAGTGTGCGGGAAGGAAGTGTGGATGAGTGGAGGTAGTACCAGTTGTGAGTGTGAAGCGAAAGGAAAAGCAAGAAGAATGTGGAGTGTGTGACGGAAGTGGCAGAGAGCATCAATGTAGAACGTTTTAAACGGAACAAGGTACGAATTGAAATAAGCGAAAGAAGAGTAATAGAAAGATTAATCATCAAATATTAGTAAAACAAGAACAAAATGGAAGAGAAAGAGAGAGAAATAGGGAGGAGGAACAAGTGTTGTGAGATAACAAAAGCTATTTGAAGTGTACACGATGCTGGTCAGAGGGGTTCGATGTAGTGTCGAAAGGATGGAAAGAATATAATAAAAATATTTTCAGGTGTGGTATTTGGAAGGGCAAGAGAAATGCGCGTATGATAGATGTGTGTACAAGCGCGAGAATGTGAGACGTTTTTATACGAAGGAAAAAGAGAGAAAAGGGTTTAGCTCTGGAAAGAAGAGAAAAGAAACTAATAAGATCAGAAACGCTAGAAAGTCAATCCGAGTTCACGATGATTCCTGCTGGGTAAAAAAACAGGGGAGAGCACTCAACTTTTCCATGTATGAATGGGGAATTACAACGGAGCTAAGATTGCTGATCACGCCGAGTTATTTATCTGGATTATCTAAAGAAAACTCGTCGTCACCATCATCGACATATTCGTCGCCATCATTGCTTTTGTCGTCAACGTTACCAGTTTTCAGTCACATGTATATATTTTTCTCTCAACACAAGTAATATACTTGTGGAGGTGTGTTAGCAAAAACGGCTTGTTTATACATTCTTGTATATCTTTGCTGAAAATAATAATAATAATAATCATCTGTTTAATGTATTTCGATTTGTGTGTTTCAGTCTGGGTGTGTGTATACTTATGGACAAAAGAGAGTCTCTGTGCGCGCCTGCGATAGTGGTTGTCTGTGTGCATGTAATCGCGTGCTTTTGTGTGCAGTTGCGCCTTGCTGTGTGTATGTTATATCTATAATTTTAAGAGAGTGCTTTCAAATATGCTTCTGATTTTATGGCCTTGTTTATGTTATATTTAAGAATGTTTATTTGAGTGTATATGTGTGTGAGTATGTGTGTAGCTATGTATGTTTAATTACATGTTAGTGTATGTATCTGTTCGTTCGATCACTAGAACAAAAAGTAAATAAACATAAAGTTACACGCTCTCCCCATTAACGAAATATTCATTGCTCGGATTTTATCTTCGCCATTTATTATATATTTGTCAGCATTTCTGCTTGTTTGCGTAGATTTTACTGTTTCTTCTCACTGGAAATTTGATGTTTCTATTGGCTAAAATAAAATTATAGTCAACAGTAAAGAAGTCATAAGTTTGTGAAGGAAGCAATCAAAGATAGCTTAACATTTATTGATTTTCAGGTCAAACATTAATTAAGAATTTAGATTACATAATGCAGGGATACGTTTGTCAATGCTATTGCATAGTAATATTGCGGTGAATCACCCAATCTTTGTTCAGGTTAAGATAGCAAGTTAAGCTATCGGACGATATGAAATAATGATAATGCAACACTATCAATTTAGGAGAAGATGGTCAGTTATTTAATCACTCCAATGCAGTCTGAACTTACCGAAGCTATCCCAAAGCGCACAGTAAGATTGTGTTATTTTAAATTAAATAATGATTTCTCATTTTCCTTTCAGTTTTACTTCCAACTTTGCATGTCTCTAAGGTTAGCATTTAACAATACAGCTTCTTCACTTTCACTTGATAACATAACATTTTAGCAGCTAGAAAATTGCCTATCTCTGTAAGAACCATAATTTTCCATCTGGTCTCACACTGTCTTCCTAAAATGATTATCACGTTGAGTTCCACCAAGTTCTTGTTAATTCTTATTATACAACAAAAAGAAATAAGAAATAAAGTCTAATATTTTTTCTTGTATTTCGTTATTGAATTTCCTCGAGGAAAGTAGCAAAGTTTGTCTGTAGTTAGTGGAGTAACATAAAGATTTAACCTGCAACTAGCTAGCTAGTACACTAGACAGTTGAAGAAGTAAATAATGTTTGGGGTTTGGTACAGTATTGAGGATGTGACACGTTTATCCTACTTAATGGGATGGTGAACGACGATGTTTATCTTTTTATTTCTTTATTGGTCATGGGGAGGGGCGATAAACACAGAGGGGGCAAACAAGGACAGACAAAAAGATTAAGTCGATTATATCAGCCTCAGTACGTAACTGGTACTTATTTAATCGACCCCGAAAGGAGGAAAAGCAAAGTCGACCTCGGCATACTTTGAACTCAGGACATAGCGGCAGCCGAAATACCGCTAAGCATTTCGCCCGGCCTGCTAACGTTTCTACCAGCTCGCGACCTTTTAAAACAAAAATATTCTCTTCTACTCTAGGCACAAGGCCCGAAATTTGGGGAGAGGAGGCCAGTCGATTGATGGACCCCAGTATGCAACTGATACTTAATTTCTCGAGCCCGAAAGGATGAAAGGCAAAGTCGACCCCAGTGACATTTGAACTCAGAAAGTAAAGACAGACGAAATACCTATTTCTTTACTGCCCACAAGGGGCTACACACAGAGGGGACAAAACAGGACAGACAAACGGGTTAAGTCGATTATATCGACCCCAGTGC
>NC_068985.1:92079590-92082036 GCF_001194135.2 Octopus bimaculoides | reverse complement strand
GGTGGGAGTTAAAAATTGGCATAAACACACGCACACACAGAGACATACACAGACATAGACGCAAACACGTACACGGACACACACACACAGAGGCATACAGACCTGCACACACACACACACACTATGAGTTTCTTTCAATTTCCGTCTACCAAATTAAATGCAAGGCTTTGGTCTGCCCGAAGCTATAGTAGAAGGTGCCTCGCTGTGTGATTGAACCCGAAACCATTGTAGTTGGGAAACAAACTATTTATACCTCATCCATGCATGCGCGAACGATGAGTGTGAAAGGTTCTTCTTCCTTGTTGGTCGTGTTTAACGAGCCGGAGAGTCCTTTGTCCCCTTGGTATTGAACCCTCGAACCGATGGTCTTTGATTGAGCAACGTTTGCAGTTTGTTGATTTTTATCGTCGAAAGACAATTATCTCTTATCTTTTTATCTTTTCTTGTTTCAGTTATTAAGGTGCGGCCATGCTGGGGCACACCCTTCAGGAATTATTTCACACGAATGAATCGACCGCAGTGCTTATTTTATATAAGCCTGGTACTTATTCTATCAGTCTCTTTGGACGAACCACTAAGGCACAGGGGCATAAACACACCAACATCGGTTGTCAAGCTGTGGTGGGGACAAACACAGAGACAAAGACACACACACACTCTCCCAAATACACACACACACGACAAGCTTCTTTCAGTTTCCGTCTGCCAACTCCAGTAACCACAAGGCTTTGGTTGAACCTAGGCTACAGTAGAAGGCACTTGCCCAGGGTATTCCACACAGTGGGACTGAACCGAGAAGCATGGTTAAAGATATTTCAAGAGACTTAAGTCTTAATAAAAACAGGGATTTGTTCATAATACAAGTGGTTTGCAAAGCTTGGTATTTCGATTTTGGAATTCTAGTGACTAACAACCCGAATATTCTCTGTCAAACGAGAAAAATATTTCTAACTTCTTGGAAATATCAATATTTTGTGCTCTGAGATATAACAAATAATTGTTCTAACCTCTGCTTGTTTATTTGAAAAGAATAAAAATCGGTTGGCCTCGATAACCGTTAAGCTATGTTAGACAGACATCCTAAGATGTAACTTTCACCTCTTTGTCACTCTGTAAGACATGATAGCGGTAACTGCCACGCCTCCAGAACAATTGAAGATGGTGTTAGTTTATGGATTGAGATGAGAATGTAACAAGAGGAGGATTAGTAAGACGATACCACATTGGCTAGGATAGTGTGTATGTAAGAAGGTTCCAGATATAAGTGTTTACGTGGATTCAAAAAATATCAGAAGACGATTTATTTTTATGCGAATGAGCATCACAATTTATTCCATCGTCATACATAAATAGGCACATCAGAGGTAAGAGTGCAAGGCACGAGGGTGCTGAATTAAGGCCGATCAGAAAACAGCACTCATACAGCTATGGGACTGCTACCTCGCTTCCCAACTAAATTACACTACGGATTGCATTCGTAGATCCCTAAATATCTTGCAGCTATTTATGTACCGAATCTAACTACCTTGATGTTTATTAAGAAATTAACTCGTCTCGCCACACGAACATGAAATGAACATTGTGCTGAATCCTTTCTTGTAGGTCATTCGACTGCGTAGAATCCCCTTCATTGACTCGTGCATGTCTAATATGTAGTAGTAGTAGTAGTAGTAGTAGGAGGAGGAGGAGGAGGAGTTGTTGTTGTAGCACTAATATCCGGAGTAGAAGTAGCAGCAACGGCATTAGTATTAATTTAGTCGAAGGTCAGACACGCTGGATTATATATGTTCCGGACGTGAACATACCGTCTATTGGTCACTTAGGAACACATGGTGAAAAGTATTCTGTGTTCTACAAGCGAATAGGGCGACAAGTAGAGATATTCAGCAGCTGTTTTTAGGATTAAAGGTGAGCACGTAACCACTCTGTCTTTCGATCCTTCGACTCAGTTTTAATTGCGAAGATCCAGGGTCAGAATTCCCCTCCCCGCACCATTCAACTCCATATCCATATCTTCTTGCTTGCATTGCTTATTTATAACTGCATTACCGAACCTGTCCTTAATTTCCAATAAGGTAGGGTGCAAACATTGGGCTAAATAAACTTTTTATTGAAAAAAAAACAAAAAAAAAAACAAAACAATCAGAGAAGGTTTAATAAAAGTGTAGCAAAGTAAACGACGGTGCTCCAGTATGGTCGCAGCCACTGCGATGATACTAACATGAAGAAAGTTGCCTCTGGAAACCGAACGTAGATCTTCCGTAAACATTACAAATTTTCTACCATTGAACCTAGGTAATCCTTCAAATTTCGTTATTCATTTTAGAGACATTGTACTTACCAATGAGAACTGCATGTTATTTACACAATATTTCAGTTGCTATTGCTTATATCTTTATATTCTTCGAGTTCCAACCTTATAAAAAAAAGCCAAATTATTTCACGT
>NC_068985.1:92077489-92078298 GCF_001194135.2 Octopus bimaculoides | reverse complement strand
CACGGCCCAGCGAATCCCATAAAACTGAAGCATCATCTCGATCAAACAGTTTCGTTCCTATATTTAATTGACGACACAGATTAAGAGAAAAACCAAGAGAAACGAACATAGAGACTCTCACATAGAGAGAACCACAGAGACACATACGTAAACTGGCGCAATAAAAAGGGACACAGCCAGGCACGCCAGCAAATATGCGCACAAACACGTGTACAGTATCTGAGTCTGTCACCTTGTCTTCTGCGTGCCCAGGGAATCACGTGTAAAAATGTCCTGGTCGTCGTGGCACTCCGTCGGTTACGACGACGAGGGTTCCAGTTGATCCGATCAACGGAACAACCTGCTTGTCAAATTAGCGTGCAACTGGCTGAGCACTCCACAGTCACGTGTACCCTTAACGTAGTTCTCGGGGAAGATTCACCGTTACACAGAGTGTGATAATACTGGCCCTTTGAAATACGGGTATAACAGAAACAGGCAGAAAAAGTGAGAGAAAATTGTGGTGAAAGAGTACAGCAGGGTTCGCTACCATACCTTGCCGGAGCCTGGTGCAGCTTTAGGTGTTTTTGCTCAATAAATACTCACAAGTATTGGTCATATATGGGTTTTGATACTGGGCCAGTATTTTGAAGACAAGGGTTAAGACAACGGCATCGACCCAATTGCTCAACCGGTACATATTTTATCGACCCAGAAAGTGTTGAAGGCAAACTTGCCATCGGCGAAATTTGAACTTAAAACGTAGAGTAGAAAGAAATGATGCAGCTAAGTAATTTGTCCGACGCGCAACCAATTCTGTCAGCTCGTAC
>NC_068985.1:92075067-92077229 GCF_001194135.2 Octopus bimaculoides | reverse complement strand
TATATATATATATATATATATATATATGTATATACATACACATATAACACTGTATTCAAGACGTCATTGAGAAGTTTGACAGGAGAACGTGGTAATTAGAGAAGAGGAAAGGAGTAGGCAGAGAAACAAGGGAGAAAGGTAGAAGTGAAGGGAGAGGAGTAGGTGGAGTAAGTGAGCGTTGACGGTAGCGAAGCAGAAGAGAGAATAGTTTCCGGAAATAAAGAGATTTTGTGGAGGACATTATTGAGGGTGATACGCGAGTAATATGTGATTAGTGGAAATAATCAAAGGGTAAAAATAAGTAATAATGTTAAAATGTTAATAACAATCACAATAATAATAACAACAACAACAACAATAATAATAATAATAATAATAATAATAATAATAATAATAATAATAATAATAATAGAGGCTATCATGGCTTTTGATCTTAACTGGTTGAAATCGTTATCATGTGCATGTTTTATCTTGGTATAAAAGATGGTCTACAGAAACTAATCTGTTCAAAACCACAGATTTGTTTGCCAGTTGCTTAACCAGTTAAGTATGTCACCTTAGTGGCTGACGATATGTGCATCCCTGATCACAAGCAGAAGTAGTGAGGGAGCATCATAGCCATGTGTTGAGAGGGATTCTCAGGGATTTGAATAATTCACCTCTAGAAACATGGGTGCTTCATTCAACATCCTCAGATAAAACATTATTTAGGGACCATTGGAGTGGATTGGGCTACTCAAGCTAAAGAAAATTCTAAGTGGAGCCCAACTACAAGGTCATGTGCTGTTTATTTCGATGTGAGATTACCATGTCGTGCACATATGGTTGTGATGCATGTGACTGGTTTACCCTTATCAAAGTAGCAGTGATGATAGGTTTATTCGTGTGTGTGTGTTTGTGTGTGTGTGTATTTGTGTGTGTGTGTTCTTGAATGGCTTACAAGCATCTCCTCAATTGTTTTTGTTAATACCATTATGTTGAAGACAGAATCATAAAAATTGTGTGTGCAAATTTTTGTTTTCATCTTCGTACATAGCAGGCTGAGGTTGAAAACACTTACTGGCGATCAGAGGGGGGAGAAGAAGAGGACAATTCACGCGATCCGATTTTTTCCCTAAAGAAAATGAATATTCTTCCCAAACACACGGCTCCGGGTAGAGTCTCACTGCATGGCACCTTGGGCAAACACTGGAGTTTAAAGGACATGTACACCTATTACACTATTTTATTTTATTTTTGCTCGGGTCAAACACTAGAGTTTCAAGGTCATGGTCTGAGGATGTGAGCTTCCCGAGTCCTCTCCCCCACTCCCCGTTCGTGAGCGCACATCTTTTTTTTCCATATTCATTTAGAGCAAGTTGTTTTACACCTATTACACTATCTTTTCTTTTTTTTGCTCGGGTCAAACCCTTTTGTTTGACCGTTTCACCCCACCAGCATCGCTTGACAACCGATGCTGGCGTGTTTACGTCCCCGTAACTTAGCCGTTCGGTAAAAGAAACCCATAAAATAAGTCCTGGGCTCGATTTGCTCGACCGAACGGCGTGCTCCAGCATGGCCGCAGTCAAATGAGTGAAATAAGTAAACGAAGACAAGAATAAAAAGATGCATATACATAAGTTCACACATATATATACACACGCACACACACACACACACACACACACACACACACGCATATATATATATACATATATACATATATATTCATACATATATGTCTGTATCAATATGTATAAAGGTATCGATAAATGGCGTTTAAATACCCATAAAATAAAGCTTATTCACACACAGTCTATACTCTTGCACATTTCAGATATCGTCTGTGAGTTGCTGGTTATATCGAACAGACAGTCAGACAGAAAGAAAACATTTTTATAGCAGACAGACGTTTGTTTCACAATATATGTTAGATAAAATAAGTCTTTTAACTACAGAAGCAAAGCAACGCTGCAGGATTTCCAATCGCTTATATTATTTATCCGCTTCAAATTTGAATGCAGCAGTAAATAGCTCCATTTGAATTGCACAGTCTTGCATGAAACACAGAATATCGCAAATTGTATTGCATTTATATCATTGCATTCAATGTTTATGTCTCAATGCACAACACTTTCTCTTTAGATTTGTTTTGCTATATCATATTACTATAAGACATATAA
>NC_068985.1:92069290-92074841 GCF_001194135.2 Octopus bimaculoides | reverse complement strand
ATTTTATGTATATTTTAAATGCATATATGACTATGCATTTTTAAAAGCAATTTCTACGGAACCCACGTAAATCTATGCATATACGCACTGCACTTAAACACGGTATTCTTATCATCTTCATATTTTCTTGAATGCAGAGTAACTTTTGTGAACTGAGTTGAAAAGTAGGCGGGTTGTCACATTGTGGAAGGCAGTAGAAATTTCAAAGAGCATGTCGGAAATGCACACCCACTCACATCATATTATAGACACATGTGCACCCAGCCACACTCATTGTATATATAGACAAGTATGTGAATACATCTGCACATATATGTTAGCATATGTAAAAATATCTATTAGATGTTTTACGCATATGTTTTTGCATGTATATATATATATATATATATATATAGGAGCACACACACACATTTATAGATAGATGGATTGATATACATTCGTCATCTATATTTATAAGTATGTATATATGTGCGTATGCATGTATGCCTGTATGCAGGTATGTACTATGTATCTCTCTCTCTATCCCCCCTCTCTCTCTCTCTCTATCTCTATCTATATATCTATGTACTATGTATCTCTCTCTCTCTCTCTCTATCTATCTATCTATCTATCCATTTATCTATCTATCTATGTGTATATATATATATATATCATACCCAACCTTCAAAGAATATGACAAACATAAACAGTTCAATATAACTCCGATCGTTTTTTCTTTTTTCATGTATACGATAGTATACATAAACTGTTTCAATACTTCTAGTTTCATCTAAGTTCAGAAAATATATAAACATGGAAAATACGCAGCATGTTTATATAAGCTAGATTTAAAAATATAAACGAAACCATAAGAGCAATATCACCCATTTAAGGAAATAAAAATAGAAAATATACCGCATAGAAGAAACTTCTGAAATTTTAGAGAAAAATCAATATTTCTAATGACAGTTAAGATAGTTAGGATATTTGTTATCTGTATTTTTAAGATAAAGGAAGAAATCATCTGTTTCAACTACTTTTGATTGGCAGAATAAGAGAGGATAAAACGAGAATGTTTTAGAAAAGAAAAATAACAATAATTCGTAATATGGTAGTAGATATCGTGGACTAGTTTACCTATATCATATATTCATAATTTCATATGATAAAAAAAAGAGAATAAATTCAGTAGACGACGTTGTTTATTTGGTATCAACACAAGGATACCACAAAAGGTTATACATTGACTTCACAAACACAAAATATAAGAACAGAATCTTGTTTTAAAGTTATTCACGGCGTTGTCTCTTGGAGTGGAGTTTGTTTACAAGGTATTTATATACAATGTTCTTAGCTAGACAATTGCAATCTAAGCGATACACACGGTTGATTGTGTATACAATTACTGGTATTGCTACCTCTTCTTTGGCTTATCTTACATACGCTGCATGAAGTAGTTGTATTCTGAATTTAGTTTGGCGTGGTTCAATAGGATAGTTTAACAGCTTTTATCATTATTAAAATATAGAACTGTACCTATGTGAGACAGAGTAATACTTTCGAAAATTAAAAAAAAGCAAGATTTTGGGAAATGGAGAGCAATTTCGATTTTGAGAGTAGAATTAAACCAACATATGTGTCTGTATTTCTGTCTATTATTTCTATTCTACCAGAAGTTAGTTTATAGAGAACCTTTTTGGGAAACTCACTTCTGGTTAAAGTCTTATTAGTATGCAATGACTGATCATTAACAGTTTGATCATTGTTTACCATCTTTAAGAGACTTTTCAACTTAATCTGAAATACAGTTAAAAAATGAAATCTCTCTCTCAGCAGGAATTCAAAAACAAGATCAACGATATCTAAGAATATATCGATGAAGTTACATAAAATCGGTTCATTTGCGATTCTTTAACTAATGGCTATACAAAAGCAATTTGGAATACGTGGATGATAAAGTTAACGTTTAAGAGTTTTGATTGTAATGATGACAAATATGAGCTAAACAATGAGTTTAAATATCTGTTTCTTTGTTTCTTACTATCTCGTCTTTCATTTATGATTTCTCTCTATTTTCTAAACACTTAACCTAAACTGTAAAAAACATGAATTCATTCTCTTCTTAGTCCTTTTGTAATTAAATATAACTGTAAACTCTGAATTTATTTCCAGCAAATAAAGCTTACTGGCGTGCGACAACGGACAACTGGTAACCACACACGGCGGACGGTGGTGGTACGGTGTATATATAGAAAGAATTTGCAGCAGTTGGGTACGAGAATGTGGATGTAATCGTCCATTGGCGTGTGCGTGTGAGCTTGTGCGCGATGACCATGATTTATAACAAGAAGGCTAGTTAGTTCAGGGGCTGCTATTTTACTACTACTACTACTACTACTACTACTACTACTACTACTACTACTACTACTACTACTACTACTGCTTCTGCTGCTGCTGCTGCTGCTGCTGCTGCTGCTACTACTACTACTACTACTACTACAAAAAATGACATGACAATCTAGGGAGAGCAATCCACTGGGAGCCATGTAGAAAGCTAGGATTTGAACATACTGATAAATGATATGAACATAAACCTAGTAAAGTACTAGCAAGTGAGAAATACAAGATGTTGTGGGACTTTAACATTTAGACTGAGAGAGTAATAGCAGCTGGAAAGCCCGATTTGGTAGTAGTAGATAAAGAGAATAGAAAGTGCCAGATAATTGACTTTACTGTCCTAGATGATGAAAATATTAATATGAGAAATATAGAAAAAATAGCATAGTACCAGGACCTAACCATTGAATTACAAAGACTATGGAAAGTGCGGGTGAAATGTATCCCAGTAGTTATAGGTGCATTGGGAACGATCCTTATAAGATCTGAAGAAATAGTTAGAGGAAATAGGCATAAAACCCCGTTTAGCACAGCTCCAGAGAAGGTGTGTTGTTAGGGACAGCTAGGACACTTAATAGAATTCTTGGCATCTAAGGTTACTTGTTGTAACAGTCTAATCTGTTGAATGACAATGAAAATAATAATGATAATAATAATGATAATAATAATAATAATAATAATAATAATAATAATAATAATAATAACTATTATTATCATTATTGTTGTTGTTGGTGTTGTTGTTATTGTCATTATTATTATTATTATTATTATTATTATTATTATTATTATTATTATTATTATTATTATTATTATTATTATTTTTTTTTTGTGTGTGTGTGTATGTACGTGTGTGTATGTGTGTGTGTGAATGTGAATGTCCTTTGCCACTGTTACTTAGACTGTGTTAATTAGCCGTTGTCAATTATATCTCTTCTCATTATCTCTTCTCTACCTCCTACCACCTCCCGCTTCCTCTTACTGAATATTTTATCAAGTCATTGTCAAATTAACAATTTTAACCCTTCAGGATTCCTACCTCGTCTATGCTATTCTTATACATACAAACCTACATAAATTAAAGCTAGATACCAACCACATCTATCTCCATCAAATTACAAAAGTATGTGGCCAATGTCTTTAACACTGTCAATGTATAATAAAATATAGCATAATCAGATTATAGGTTGAATGGTTGTATTCAGATTGATGAACAAGGATGTCCTAAGTACTTAACAGTGTTTCGTTTACGTCCGACTAGTTTAAGAGTTCAAATGCATAAAGGCTACATTGAGAAGGGTTCAATAAATATCTAATGATGGTGCTATTGGTATTACCGTTGTTGTTTCATGAAGTTCTAGGGAATTTCCGTTTGAGCGTACATACGGAGCATCGTAGGTAATCGATTGGATGACTAACTGGGATACGCTGATCGTTTGCTGTAGATAGACCATAAAATGGCCTGGTTGATAATCACACTGCTTAGGGCCAAGTCACGTGATTAAACCTCGTGGAGGTCAGTAATGTAGCAGGACATGTTGAACGTTGTCCACTTCCCGAGAACGTTGTGGTAAGAAATTTGCTTCCCAACCAAAAGATTCCACGTTCAGTTCAACTGCGTGACAGCTTGGGCAGTGCCTACTACAGGAAAGAAGTTAATCCTACATACATACAAATATACATATACATGTATATATATATATATAATATACATTTATATATATCTATATCTATCTATCTATATATATATATATATATGTATGTATGTATGTATATATGTGTGTGTATTTGAGTGTCTGTGTTTGTTCCCACAATATCGCTTGACAATCGATGCTGGTGTGTTCATGTCCCCGTAGCCTTAGCGGTTCGGCAAATGAGACCGATAGAATAAGTATTAGAATCGGGGTCGATTTACTCAACCAAAGTTGGTGGTCCAGCATGGCTGCAGTCAAATGACTGAAACAAATAAAAGAATGAAAGGAAAAAGAAGATATATATGTATATATATATATATGTGTGTGTGTGTGTGTGTGTGTGTGTGTATGTACTAGCCGTGGAGTCGATTCATTCGACTGAAAATTCTTCAAGGCGGTGACGTATATAAATATACGACGAATATCTATAAGTTCTTGTCTAAAAACTCCACAAACAAGAATTTATTCAGCTCGAGGTTTATAGCTGAAGACACTTGCCGAAGGTGTCATGCAATGGGACAGAACCTGGAGCCATGTAGTTAAGAAACACGCTTCTTAATCGATAATCGTTACAGAGTGGCGCATGGTCCAAGGGATTCGTGCAGGAAACGGTCGGCCCTTCAGGCACATTTACCAATAGAAATAAATATATGCATATGGTGGCGAGTTGGCAGAATCGTTATCACGCTGGGCGAAACGCTTGGCGGTATTTCGTCTGTCTTTACGTTCTGAGTTCAAATTACGCCGAGGTCGGCTTTGCCTTTCATCCTTTCAGGGTCGATAAATCAAGCACCACTTGTGTACTGGGGTCGATCTAATCGACTGCCGCCTCTCCCGCAAAATGTCTAGAGTAGAAACGGATATTTATATTTATTTATATTTCAATACGCGAGCGTAAGTGTATATACTGAATGTATGATAGTCAGCGTATGTAAGGGCATTTGTGAGGATTGTAAATATAATGTAGGAACTGGAGACAGAAGATTGAAACGTAAAATGGCAACAAATCGACACCTTATTAGTATGATAGTGGCCATGATTTTCGTATCGACTTGCATGACTATCTGATGTTAACAATGCCACATGTTCAATGCGCATTCATCCTAACATAACTATGGATGAATACAATTATGCGGACAAATAAGCACACAAACAAACACACACATACACACACACACACTTACACTCACACAGACATGGTCTTATACAAGACAGATTTATACCGACTCACGCTCCAACACTCACGCAATTTCACTAATACTCGCGCGCACGCAATGCATATACATGTTTATTAGCGGAAAACATATATATATGCGTACACGCATACATATATACATACATACACACATTTATGTATATATCTACTTTCATAATACACATGTACACATATATATGCATTCGTACATATACATATATAAGGATATATGTAAAAATATATATATATATATGTATATATATATATGTAAATATATAGAGATTTACAC
>NC_068985.1:92066084-92067212 GCF_001194135.2 Octopus bimaculoides | reverse complement strand
TATATATATAAAGTGTAAATAGAGTTAGCGGTTATGATAACCGACTAAGGGATAAAATATCTGTATGTACTATCGGTATCCGTTATCCGTGTTATCTCTGTCAATGGTGTGCGGGCACATTATGCACGTAGAGCGCAGGTAGCAACAGGAGAAATAAAAGTTTCTAAGGAAACAAATACAAATAATCAGAAAATGGAGAAAACCTCAGATTAACAAACACATCGATTGGACCAAATAAGCTATAACTATATAGCTTATTTTTTAATACAAGGCATTACGTCACATATTTTGCGACGTAATGCTTTGTATTAAAAATAACCTATAAATATGATCCAATCGATGTGTTTGTTAATCTGAGGTTTTCTCCATTTATGATTATTTGTATATATATATATTATATATATATACACACACATACACACATTCAGACAGGTGTGTGTGTGTTTTCATGGAAACGAGCACCAGTGCCCCATGTGACAAGCTTGATAATTGTAGAGATTTTACACACACATACACACACACAGATACGCACACCCATATGTCACCTGTTCTTAATTTATAATGTCCGTGGAAACTCGATGATTCATTGGCTAACGCAGACCCCCACCACCACGTGAATCACATCTAAAGACCTGAAATTCATATTTTCGAAAATGATATATTTCCCTTAAGGAAGATCAGCTTGACAAGAATTGATTCTAGCTTTGGAACTTAAAATATGTGTACATATACATATTTTGATATAAATTAGCTTAAGTTACAGAGTGTCTCAGTGGCTGGAAATTTCGTCCATTGGCACAAACCAAACTAAAATATAACGTTAGCTTAAATACAATGGTTTCCCGCGTGGCTTTTCCTGGCACACTCTATGAGAAAATATACTTCTGAAGGATGTTTTTTGTATACATATATATAACAGTCAGCACTCAGGTAAAATTTATTTTGGTTTTACGAACTTGAATCTTTTGCAAGCCCGTCTACCTACCTACCTACCTACCTACCTACCTACCACTTACTACCAATCTATCTATCTATCTATCTATCTATCTATCTATCTATCTATCTATCTATCTGCCTGTCTGCCCGTCCATTCGTCCGTCTGTCTGTCCGTCTGTCTGTCCGTCTGTC
>NC_068985.1:92060591-92066074 GCF_001194135.2 Octopus bimaculoides | reverse complement strand
GTCCGTCTGTCTGTCCGTCTGTCTGTCCGTCTGTCTGTGTCTGTGTCTGTCTGTCTCTCTGTCTCTCTCTCTCTCTCTCTCTCTCTCTCTCCATCTATCTATCAAGTTATATAATTTAATAAACACAAAATCTAAATGTGGGCTACCATGTTTCATCCTTGAATACTACAGTTATCAGGCGGTCTAGCGTAGCCTACCGTACACTGCCCTGCAATCGTTCGGCATCAAAATACACATGGCCACTATCAGAGATTAAGCGATAAAAAACGAGAAAGAATGAGAGAAGTAAAGGAAAAATCGAGAAGAAACGAAGACACGAGAAAAGTTTTAAGGGAGAACGAGATAAATCTGTCGCTTGTTCCCCTTTTCGCTTTACTCTTTCTTTCTCATTTGTCCCCAGAGAACAGCCATCTTCATGTTGTGCATGCTATAAGCCCACGCGATTAGCCTACATTCTGAAACACTGTAAATCATATTTAATACCTAAAACTCGCTTGATGGAGAAATTATTTTAACGTACTCCATGTCGCTGAAATGACGGTCTCACTGCTTTTGTTAGGCTCCCTGACAACAAGACACTAACAGCTTCCTGTTTAGCCAGCCATGCGGTCCAAGAATTTTTTTTTTTTCTAGCGCATCTGGTGTCGCTGAATTTGATGATCTCACCTCTGATAACATCAAGTGACACGCTTCAACGAATAGCTGTTCATCCTCCAACAGCCAAC
This sequence comes from Octopus bimaculoides, assembly GCF_001194135.2. Classification (NCBI taxonomy): domain Eukaryota; kingdom Metazoa; phylum Mollusca; class Cephalopoda; order Octopoda; family Octopodidae; genus Octopus; species Octopus bimaculoides. Next base: position 92,065,349 of record NC_068985.1, on the reverse strand, counting down.
TCAGACTTCCTGTGTTTCTTCATTCGGTAATCTAAGCATAAAGAGCGGTGTCTCGGTTTGAAACATGCGAAACTTAGTTAACTCGTATGTGGTCGAATCGAACTGTTTTAAATAATACTGATAAGATACATACATGCATATGTACATACATATTAATCAATCAATCAATCAATCAATCAATCAATCAATTAATCAATCAATTAGTCAATCAATCAATCTATCTATCTATCTATCTATCTATCTATCTATCTATCTATCTATCTATCTATCTATCTATCTATCTATACACATATATAGACACATAGCTATGTTTATACAGTTATTTAACGCCTTCCCAAAACACCTGAGAGACCTCCGTGGGGTGGGGGTAGATGTTTTCAAGAAACAACTTGACCTCTTGCTATCCAAAATCCCAGATAAGCCAATATCAAGGCAGGATGCTCAAAAGAGGTCAGCATTGTCAAGCTCCCTCCTTCACAGAAAACCAATCACATGTGTGTGTGTTTGGGACTAATTGGTATGTGTTGAAGTGTTGAGCAAAGCAAAGTCACAGTTTGGGGCTACCTGTTGTCATCCGTGGTCGGCGCATATTTCCATTGGATCTACCTCAGGAATTCCAGTGTTAGCTGAGATAATTATCATAACAACAACATCAACAATAACAACAACAACAACAACAACAACAATAATAATAATAATAATAATAATAATAATAATAATAATAATAATAATAATGTATAGATATATATATATAGGTACACATGTGTATGCGCGTATATATATATATATATATATATATATATATATATATATATATATATATATATATATATATATGTGTGTGTGTGTGTGTGTGTATGTATGTATGTATGTATGTATGAGTGTGACTCCTTGTGTGTATATGTGCGTTTACATAATATATATTAAAAAAATACACGTATATACATTTATATATGAAAGCGTATATTTATTTCTATATGTGAAGACAGAAAGGTGAGAGAGAGAGAGAACGCGAAAGAAGAAGGAAGAAGAGAAGGAGGGAAAGAAGGAAAGGGTGAAGAAAGAGAGGATAGAAAAAGAGGAAGACTCACTCGGAGACGAGCAAAGGCCATTGACATAGCTCAGTCCAAACCATACCAAAACCAAACCATTGAAAATACACGTAAGACAATAAAAACAAGTAAAAAAAATCAGTAAAAGAAAGCAAGAAAGAAAGAAAAAGAACATAAATAAAGCGTAGTGGACGTATGCCTGTGTATAATAATGCGCCAATATGAAAAAAGAAAACAGGAAAAAGAAAAGAAACTTGAAAGGACACCATAAAGTGAGAAGGCTAAAAAGGAAATAGGAAATTGCTACTTGGCAAAGATGTAATGACCGACAGTTGGTTAAAGACAGAAAGACAGTATTAGAAGAAAGAACAGATGAATAATATTTCATCTTACGTGTTATTGTGTAAGTAATTGAATTGAGGATTTAGCTAGTGGTCTTGTCTAAATGCCTAGCAGCAAACTAACCGAACTAGTAAGCTACAGCTTGAATAAACTGGTCATTTTCCTGAGCACATAAACGCTAAAATCACAACTCTTCGCTCATATTGCTCTATACGTTTCGCTGCATATCTAACGCTTCGATTTACTCTTTTTTTTTCCATCTGTATCTATGTCTCTTAACCAATCTGTGTATGTGTTACTCACTCAATGCCTCTCTCTCTCTCTTTCTCTCTCTCAATGTTCCTCTCTTTCAATATCTCTCTCCGTCTCCATTTCTTTCTAGTTATTTTGTTTTTCTCTGTAACTTATCTTTGTTTCAATTTACTATTTCTATTTTCTGTCTGATCTTTTGATTTCTCTCATTTACTTTCTTTCTCTTTTTCTTTCTCTCTTTCAAAACACACACACACACACACACACACACACACACACACACACACGCACGCACACACACGCACATATATACATATACAATATACGATGAACATACACATATATACACATACTAGTTAGATATGTATGTGTGTGTGTTATATGTATATGTACGTACTCTCACACACACATATACATACATAGCTTTTCCCTGTGCAGGTGAAAGACTACTCAGAGACAACTGATGATTAATTTCATTGATACTCAGAGTTTTAAGTCACGCGTTTAATCAGCAGAATTTCAATTACATCTTCCTGAACTTATTACTGAGACTAGAGAGCAACGGTGTGAATCAATTGGTTGAGGCTCACTTGTTAAGCATTAATATTATTCAGTGTTTCCTACATATCAAAGCATGACATTCGGACGAGTAAGTAACAAACCGGCGCACTCCATGGACGAGACTCAAGGTGGATGAAATGCGTCTGTCGTTCTCGTGATTACTTTTGCAACGACGTTCGTCTCGATCCAATGCATATTGTATATTGAGCAAATGTCGATGAAGAGATTTTATCTCAGACAAAAACACAACATCTTGCTTTAAAATGGAGTATATACATTCCCCATGATACACAGGTGGCAATTAAATTTAATGCTGTTTCCATTGCGTTCACAGTCTTTTACTTATGAACAGATCAAACATCTTAACCACATAGTCGAACACCTTCACACAGACACATATATAATGGATTGTCGTGTTTCCGTTGGATGGATTCCTGCTGACAAAGTTTTCTATAAGATTCCTCATAATCTTCTATAATATTAATTGTGTCAGATTTTTGAGTTGATGTCAATTGAAATTCATCTTTAAGAAGTTTTATTTAATTTGAGAGGTTTATTTTTTTCGGATCAGTATTTTCTTGTCTCTTTGTATCCTTAAGGTTTTCTTTCGTTTCTGTTTCCAGCCTCTGCTCCCTAGAAAAAAGGTTTCTTGTTCTGCGAGCTATTGGTTCTCTGCATTTCTGTTGTTCTATTTTGTTGGAAGGATGATATCAAAGTCGTTGTACCATCTAACTTGGTATGTTTGCGTTCTCTTAAGAAATCTTCTTTGGTTTGAATTGTTGTATTCTTCCATTGTTCTTCCCAAATCATTTGATCTAAAATTACATCCAATTATTGCAGGGCCTACATCTAGCGTCCACAGACTAAGCAATCTCCCGGACATGATTTTTAAACCACTATGCAACCTGGTCCCTCATTTCACCAAAGATGACATGGTCTTTCTAAACCCTGTTTCACAAAAAATAAAAACGAGAGATACTGATGAGTTTTGTCGTAACCATTCTCTACACAAGCATCATCCCATGGAGTAGGATTAAAAGCAGTAGGTTTTCGGATAGGCAAATATCTACAAATAATTCAGGAGAGATTCCCTAAAGAATTAACACTTCAAGAATTACGATTGGTACTAGAAAACAACCAGGTTTTCTGTGATAGCCAATATTACCTACATATGCAAGACGCGACAACAGGTACAGAAGGTGCACCAGCATTTGCAACACTAGTATTGGTATTCCTGGAAGAAAAATTCTATTCCTTGTTTGTAACTACTTTTGATAAACATTTCCATGGGAAACAGAAAAAGTTTCTTGGATGACTGCTACATATTTTTGAATAAATATAAGGATATTTCAGGATTCCTTAAATTAACGAACATCATCCATGGATCGATCTAGCTGACTATGGGAATGAATGAAAAGAAAGTTCCTTTTCTGGACATCCTGATAATGAAAAAAAAGGAGACAGTTACACTCGATCTCTACTGTCAGGACACAGACGCACACCAATACTTATATTTTGGATATTTCAACCCATCTCACACTAAAAGAAACATCCAAATTATTTAGTGGGATATATATGCTCGGTAATAGTTACAGACAGAAATATACCAGAGAAGCTATTGGCAGAACACAATATGTTCTTTCAGAAAAAAAACAAAAAAACTGGCCACAAAACGTGATAGATCATGCCATAACCAAACAGAAATCCTAATATCTGCCTTTGGAGAAACGTTAAGAATGAGTGTGAAAGGAGAAACAGAACTATAAATATTCAATTTGTTGGTACTCATAATTCTAGAAACCACAATATCTTACATTTGGTCAAACGATACCTTCCAATTCTACATCAATCATTGAAACCCCGACAAATAATTAAAGAATCACAAATTATCAACAGCCGAAGACAACCAGCAAATCTCAAAAGACTATTAACTAAGATGACATTGACACTAGAGAAAGAAATAATGAAGGAAAGAAACTGTGGAAATCCTTATTGTCGCAAGTGTGAAATAAGTGAAAAAGGACCGAGCAAGATATTGAAGAATGAAAATGAAGTAAACGTGAATGCTAACATGAATTGCAAAAGGAACAAAAAATCTCATCTACTGCATCACAAACCAGCAAAGCAATGATAATTACATGAGAGAAACCTTATCAAAATTAATCAGACTTTTGAGAATTCACAGACAACAAACTGAAAAATTCATCTCTTAGAAATCCACCTTGTAATGAACATCTAAATATTTATGCGAATGGAAAACTGAAAATAAAAGAGAACGACCATCGACGAAAAGCAGGAAAAGAATATTATATAAGAATTCTGAATCCAAAAGTAAATCAGAAATATTCAACACAATTCTTAGAAACAAACAAGTTTCGCTCCACATACTGGCCCAGGACACATGTATCTATATATGTATGTATATTTATATTGTTGTATTTCAGGATGGTCATTTTTTGTTGACAAATAAACACACCCACTATATATTTCTGTTTCAACACACGATTTCACTTTAGGAATCTTGTAAAACGAATTTATAAAGTTATATATA
>NC_068985.1:92056731-92060030 GCF_001194135.2 Octopus bimaculoides | reverse complement strand
TATATATATATATATATATATATATATATATGATAGATCGTTAGTCACTGAACCTTTTTCTTTTTTCTCTCCTTATTTATTTCTGTGTTCCTTTCTGACGAAGAGCGTAGACGCGAAACGTAAAAGACTTTCTCACTTCTGGAGCGTTAAACTAATACATCTGTTTATTGTTTACACTCTCGTCTTCGTCTTTTGTTTGTTTTTTTGGGGGGGTTTTTTTTGTAAATTCTCACTACGTACATATATATATATATATAATATACACACGCGCGCGTTTATATGACCTTCCAATGTACTTTTTCTGAAACACGCTCATTCAAAGAGTTCCAAATTATTGCCAAGAATATCAATGTTTGAATTGTGTATCTAACTGCAATTCTGCAACTGTGTATTATTGTATAATATTGCAGTTTGTTTTATAATGGCAGCAAGATTTATTGAGTTGTATGTGGAAAAACAGAAAATGAAGGAAAATGATATACAACTAATTTTTCTTGTTACAACTACGAATACACCCGTTTTAAGGCTGCTATAAGCATCAGGTTTTCTATAATCAACATAGGTGGATATGGCAAAATACACAATAAGAATCGAAGATAAAAAATACGAGCAAGATAAGCAAAATATTTTTAGCTTCTTTTACAGACAAAACTGAAACTGCATATTTTTTTTTGTGATACGATCTAAATAATGACTTACTTAATGGTCATAAAATAACAAAAAGCAACCCTGTTTTTGTTGCGATTAATTTTATTCGAAAAAATGATGAGAGCAATTTTATTGTTAAAAGAATAAACACTGGGCAAACAACGCCGCGGACATTCACTCGGAGCCGACGTGTCTTCAACAACATTCCTATTGCTTGTTACACTGTGACGGCGCGATGGTTAGTGGTTACGGTATTCAGCTTACAATCATAATGTCATGAGTTCGATTCCAGGGGGTACACTTTATTTCATGTTGCTCCAGTTCACTCTGCAGGTAACAATGGGTAGTATCTGTCAATCAAAGGGCCAGTTTTATCACATTCTGCATCACACTGTATCTCCCTGAGGACTACATTAAAGGTGCGCGTGTCTGTGGAATAGTCAGCTATTTGCACGTTAATTTCAAAGAGAAGGATGCTCCATTGATCGGAGCAACGTTACACCAAACCAAGTTTCTATTGCTGCAGCATTACCAGTGCTATCCCACGGCATTCGTACACTAAACACTTGCCTTGTAGCCCCACGAGTCTAGAAAGCCAATGCAAGTCAATCTATGCCGTAGGAGACCCCAGGACCTTGCTTTCTCGGTGGCACTAAAGTGCCGTTGTAGTGGTCTGGTGTAGGTCATTCTGCTACGAGGCAGATTGACTGACCTCGTTATGTGGCAGTAAGTATATCAATTATAATAACATTTCAAGGAAATGCTATTTAATTATTAAAAATATTTCTCCAAAAAGTACGTAATTTGACTCTGATTATTAGGAGACTAAATGAGTTAATACGATTAACGAAATCGTGGTGAATACATACAACTGTGTAATGTCTCTTCCTTTTGGAAAACTATCACTCTTTTCATATGCCCTTTCAACGACTAAAACAATATCCGAGGAAGAAAGCAGTGGAAACTTAATGAAATAGACTTCTCCTGGAGCTTGAGACAAAACAAAAAGAAAAATATTAAGGCTCATTAATCTGTGGAAGGCTATCAATTGATGACATTGCTTATCACAAATAAATATCATAACTTTACTTCCCACGAACAAAACGTAAACAATGAAATATGAACGAAATTTGGAAACGGCATAAAGAAAACAGATAGCAGTAAAAAAAGAGTATTTGGGGAGAAATTAAGTATCTTTAAACAAGAATTAAAAGTTGAAAAACCTCCGCATTAGTAGAGAGTAAGTGAAAGAAAATAATTGAGTGGAAATTTTTTTCATACCAATCAATAGTAGACAAAAATGTGAGAAACAGTCAATAAATATCAGAAGTTCCCTTTCAAGAAGATACAGTTTCATTGTAGAGAATAATTCCAGAGAGGGGGAAAGGAGTTTAAGATGGAAACTATGTTGTTAGATGAAATTCCAGCAAAGTATTGTCTCTGTACATTATTTATGTAAATAAATAACGTACATAATTCCTCATCTCTTACGTATAGAACTGTATTGTCTATATTATAGCAAAACATTTAATACCAATGGTGATAATTTTATGACTGTAATTCAGCGATCTAAGGACAGGAAAGTACCTGGAAGCGATTTTATTGTTGGTTACTTGTACAACAAACTTACTTCGAAAGTATGATATTGTTGAATTTCTCTAAGGTCTGTATAAGAATATTTATGTAACATCTTGCTTGGTTTTGATAGAAAAAGGCTTGACACCAAGATAAAAAAAAAAGAAAAAAACATTGTAGACGATGAAACACTATCGGAGTCAAGTGTATATAATATATACAGCCTGTTTGAAGTTCTTCCTCTTGGGTTAGTGAGATAATAACGTCAAACAAACAACGCGGATGAACTGGCGTCAAAGGTGTATACAATGCATCAAAGCTAGATAATGATGCATTAGAATGCTGCACTAAAATTAACAAAAATACCTGAATAATTGCCTGTTAAATTTCTTACCAAGGGCAGAAAAATACTGCGTAATGTGAAGGCACCAGCAACAGATTATATATTAAGTTGCTTGGAAATGATGCCATTATAGAGAAAATCAGTAGTATGTATATTTCGAAGGACTACGGGATGACAAATTTATACAACATATTGGTTTACCATAACACGGACAAATTTTGTAGCTTAGAATATAAACACCGAATTGGCAGAAAATATTTAGACTTATTGGTGTTTCAAAAAAACATTATGTAGAAATTTCACATGAGCTGTCTCCTTTAATTCCGCTAAGACTAGATAACATGATACCAATGGCAGTCACGTGTGACTTGATATTTACTAATATATTGTGACTGAATGGACAGACAGTGACGCTTTCTCGTACAAGTATTGGTTTTGTAAACTTACGTACCTCCTAGCTCACAGACAGACAGACAGACAGACAGACACACCATTACAAAGGTAACGTACATACATGCATACATATATATACATACATAGGTACATACGTCATTACATAGAAACAAAGAATTATAAAATCTCAATTACAATGTTATATAAGAAGGTTAATCTACAGCGTGTCCAGATATTAATGTATTGCCACAGAGAACTATATATACACATATATGTATGTTTGTATATATACATATATGTACGTATATATATATATATATATATATATATATATATATAT
>NC_068985.1:92054979-92055256 GCF_001194135.2 Octopus bimaculoides | reverse complement strand
ATATATGTATATATATAAATAGAGGTACTGATGCTTCTAAACACAATTAAGTTTGACATATATATACTCACTCACATAAACACACACACGCACTCACACACACACACACATACACTCATACACATACACACGGAGGCACTCACACATGCAAACACATATACATGCAAATATATTTACATAGAGCGACCATTTCTAGCTCTCACTTATTGTCCTTATACACCCGCCTCCATATATATAGTTTCGTAGAACAATACATATATTGGACACACACAAGCGT
>NC_068985.1:92053390-92054776 GCF_001194135.2 Octopus bimaculoides | reverse complement strand
AATATTCTACACCAGTTATGTTAATCTGAACTTTGACATTTTTTTATCGCTTCGTTAAGCGAAACGTCAGTATCCACGACCCTTTTCAGAGTCTCTCGAAGTGGCAGGAGGAGGCAGGTATTCCTAAACCAAAGACCTAATCTGAATTGGTTGCTACAGGCTGGACTACCCGGAAGCTGACCGGAAATCATCCTGTTTGACGCTCTAGTATTTTGCGAGTCCATTGTCCCAGAGTGCTCTTTTTTTTTTTTTTTATCAAATTCGACTTGACGAAAAGCAAGGTAAACCTCGACAAGATTTTGAAACCAGGATGCAAGAATACGGAATAGATGATGTGAAGTATGTTGTTCTTGGCTTGAATGACTGTACTAATTAAAATACATACTATTAGGTCGTCAACTAAGTTCCCACGGTTTTTTTTAAATAAAATTTTTTTAAAGGTTTAATAAAAAATAACAGCTAATTAATCAAAATGCATTCATCCTTCTTATTTACAACTTCTTCCCAACGTTCAACACGATTTTCAATACCTCGAACCACTACGGGAACTTAAACACACCGGTATCGGTTGTCAAGTGATGTTGGAGGACAAACATAGACATACAAGCACACACACACACACACATACACATGCACGCACACACTCACATACACACTTATGTATATATGTATATATATATATATATAGGTCGGTCCGAGGCTATAGTAGAAGACACTTGCCCAAAGTGCCACGCAATAGGACTGAACCCGGAACCATGTGGTTGGTTAGCAAACTACTTACCACACAACCACTGCTGCACCTAGCTACTTATCACGCAGCCACACAAATATAAACTTATATTTACACGTTATTATTCATAGCTTTATCGACTTCGAGTTCAATCGTTTAAAACGAATTATATACTTTTATGTTTTAAGACAATAGGGTGTTATCGGAAGAAGATTTACCTCCAATTTCAAACAGTTCATGCTCATCATAGAAGCTACATTCTTCGAAAATTACTAACATGTTCTATGCTGGGATTCGAACCTTTTACTTATCGCACAACGACTAAAGGCCTTACGTTAGTTTTAGTTTCTTCCATTCGCAGCTATTAGCATAAATAGTACTAATCCGCTAAGGTTGAACGAATGTAGTGTGTCTCCTTATCGGAGAAAAATCGTTTATTCATGGGAAAATAGAATCATTATTTCTGAAAGCTATTTGTCTCCAAAATTTATCTAACCCCTGTGGTTTTCTTCTGCATCAGTTATTGACGCATCCTCTCTTCCGTTCATATTTTCTATCCAATTCCGGCACCATTTAGTTTCCAGTGAATACCTACATACACTCATACATACATACATACATACATACATACATACATATATATATATATATATATA
>NC_068985.1:92049681-92052163 GCF_001194135.2 Octopus bimaculoides | reverse complement strand
ATATATATATATATATATATACATACGCTATAGCAGAAATCCATTCACCTGGGCCATGATGCCATAAAAGCAATGAAGATGAATTTGCTGAATAACGTTTGAGAGACACGCCAGCAGCAGCACCAAGGGGAACAGTAAGGAGTCTAACACCGGGGTTGGGCAACGGAGAACTCTGCCTATCAATAAATCGCAAATGAATAGCGTTGCCAACTCTTAAATCTCACTTTCTCTACCAATATGGATATACATTTGTCGCAGCAACCTGTCCATTTATGATGTCATTTATGCAAAAACAATCAAAAATACGTCCTTTATTTTTGTTATTCTATTTTCAACGTTTTGTAAGCAAATGAGCTCTAGCGTATTACTTTAAGTGAGAGCTTACCGAAATGCCATTGCACTTAGTAATATTATTATTATTAATAATAATAATAATGATAATAATAATGATAATAATAATAATAATAATAATAATAATAATAATAATAATAATAATAATGATGATAATAATAATAATTAATATAAATAATAATATCAGCAACGAAAAGAACAATAAAAACAACAAGAACAGCAACACTAATAATAATATTAACAAGAGCGCTCAGAGAGCGGAAACCTCCGCGAAGTCAATACCAACGTCCTCTCAACGATTAGCCGGAGATGATTTTTAAAATGAGAATATCTGAAATAATCTCAACTGCTCTCACAAATAAGAATACTAAATGTGAACCCACAAGCTCTCAAAAATTAAAGTAAAAAGAAAACAAAACACGATATAATAATCGAGAATCCTTGTCCGGAAGCAGATCGATTCCAAAATGTAATCCGTTCGTGCCAGTCACGAGATCAAACATCCCAGAAAGTTTCATCCGAATCCATCCATATCTTGTCCACGGACAAACAAACACACAAACACGGCTGAAAACAGTACCTCCGCTTTCGCTAAGGCGGCGGTAACAACAATAATAATAACAATATTAATAATGATAGCAATAATAATAATAATAATAATAATAATAATAATAATAATAATAATAATAATAATAGTGATAAAAGAAAAAAAGTTACTAACTGCAGTAGAGAAGTTACCAAATTAAACAAGCAGTAAGGGATACAAAATAACAAAGCTGTAGCTAAAGATGATACTACAGAGGAAATAATCATAAACCAGCCCAGGGCTGATGAAAACGCAGTAACGATTGAAAGAGTTAATGTAACTGATAGGCAAAGTGAAATACTCTCCGAACCAACTGTAAACAGTAAAGCAGAGGAAAATCAAATAGATGAAAAAAGTCACACAAATATTGACCCAACAGAACTACACGATCTAAAAAATCAAATCATTATTGAATGGCTAAAAATTAAATAAACCAGTATGTATGAACGAGATACTCTCCCAAAAATTCGGAATTCTAACCAAAACCTGAAAATAATTGGTAAAATCCACCTTACACTTAAGGATATAATGATGTTGATATCACAGATCTCAACCACCTGTACTATGCATCCGCAAAAATCTCAACGATTCTATGTGGTGAAGAAATTAGAAAACGAGAACATTCCCCAAAAAAGCCTTCTTGACAAGAGCGTATTCAACACCAAATTAAGCTAGTTAGGTCTGACATAGAATGTTTGAAAACCTTAAGTTTGACAGGACTATCAAACCTACAAAAATTCGAAAATTAAAGAAAAAATATATGAAAATCATACTTGACATTGATGCCACCATAGAAACCATCAAGCAAAAGGCATGTGCTAAAGCTGCCCGCATAGCAAGGTATGAAAAGCGCGTTAGATTTTTCAAGGACAACAATATGTTCAAAAATAATCCCAAAAATTTTTACAGGAAGATAAAGAAAGCACCAGTTACGATAAAGTCTGTCCCATCAAAAGAAGTGCAGGAATTTTGGAATAAAATTTGGGCAGAAGAAAAAACACACAATGAAAAGGCCCCTTGGATTAATAGAATATCTACAGATTTAGACTCCTTAAAGGAGCAAAAGTGAGAGGGTGTCAAGGTAGAAGATATAAGATCTGATCTCAGGAGGTCAAGCAAATGGAAGTCTCCAGGAAAGGATAAAATTCCTAACGTCTGGTTGAATGCCTTCCCAGAGAACCATGAACTGCTAATATAACTTTAGAACGATGTTTTGCAACATCCTAGTATGATGCCCTCTTGGCTAGTTAATGGTTTAGCATTCCTACTTCCAAAAAATGAAGAAACAAACGAACCAAAAAATTTTAGACCCATAACCTGCTTAACAACAATGTGTAAAACGTTAACATCTGTCCTGACTGAATATACCTATAGTTTCTTAATAGAAAGTAGCATATTCCCTAATGATCAAAAAAGATGTAAACGTGGGTCCTATGGTTGTAAAGATCAGCTACTCATCAATAAGATGTTGTACTCAATGTATTGCCGAAAAAAAAAATCAGAATCAAATTTGTTTTGTGCTTTTAGGAACTCAGCCTATTACAC
>NC_068985.1:92047547-92049659 GCF_001194135.2 Octopus bimaculoides | reverse complement strand
AAAAAAAAAAAAAAAACAAACAAACAAAAAAACCAAAACAAAATAAAAAAATATTCCTACTCTGAATAATATAACCTAGGCCACTCGGCTAATAAATGAGGCCATGTTGTCACACTAGATGCTAGAAATAACAGTCAAATTCTTTTGAAGCTATAATTTACAACACGAAAAGTAGAAGGATATATTATATAATATAGTCTTGAATACATTATTTGAAAATAAGATTGGATGATCATTGATGGATTGACTTGGAACATAACTCTGCAGGAATTCCTAAAGGTTAACCAGCAGCGACGATTGTCGATTTAATGCAAGAATCTTTACGTATACTTCTCATCTGCTAGATGCAAGAGCTAAATCTCTTGTAAATCTCATGATAATGCCGCAAGAAAGGAAGGACATATTAGTAGATCACGTAGACCTAAATACTTCCCCTAAATACCATTTAACATTAGGTTTGCTTACTAAGGGTTGAGTTAAAAATAAGCAATACCAATAACAGAATGGCGAACTGCAAAATAACAACAGCAGCAACGACAACAACGACCACGTTGTTTCTTGTTTTTATCAGAAAGCAAATGGAGAGTGGAAACTTTTATGCCTTTTCCCAAATGCAGGTATAAAAGATGAAAGTAAAGCGAAGCAGTTCAAATTCATAATCGAAAGAAAGTCTTTCGTAATTACTTCAATAATCTTGCTCCGGGGAGATTTCCTAATCGGCGGTGATGTGTTAAGCTTCCAGAAACAGCCATAACCGCCGACTAAAGTAGAGATTCAGTTATTCATACAACTAAGTCTTATGTAGTAAATGTAATCGGACCAAAGAAAATAGCACCATAAGCTGCCACTACGATTAATATATCGGGAACTATAAAGTAAAATTCATTTAATTTACTCAAACTAGACAAATAGTAATAAGGTAATGAAGTAGCGAGTAATTGGAAATTGTGTAATAAACTTGTTAGAAAATCTTAATAGTAATGCAGGCTATTAAAGTGTAGTCAGAAAACCAGAAATATAAGAGATTTATAGTAAATGGTTCTTCGCTGGTTTCGACGATGAGGTTTCTTGTTCAGCGACCGAGTCACCCATCGACTCATCAGATTAGTATGGAAAATCAATAAGTATTTTAAACTCCCGTTCACCCTAAATATAATTTTCGTGTTGAATCAATGAGTCACAGCGCTTGAAAATGTTGTCCTCCACCCCTTCATTTACTTGCAGAAAGTTTCCATCCGTTAATTTCAACCCCAGTTCTTGAATCGACATTTTGGTTTTGATAAATGTCACTTCCACATTATTCTAAGCATTGGACTCGACACGGGGGACCTGGTAATTTCGAAACGAACTTGCTACCAACTTATCAATGCTTACGCCCAAAAGTATACACCGCAATAAACAACTTGACATCGTTTCATCACCTAATAACGTGAACAATTTTCGTTGAAATTGTCTAAAATTTTAGCGATATGTCTAGAATTCAATAAATTTTTAGAATATGATTTTTAGTATGTTTTTCTTATTAGACAATAAAGCCGGTTTACAAGCAAAAGCGTAAAACGTTGTGTGAAGATATGCAGGAGAAAAATGAACATGGTGACTTTGAAAACGTCTTGTGTTCAGCGATGAGGTTACATTCCATACGAATGGCAAAGTAAACATGCAAAATGTTCGCATTTGGTGCTAAGAAATTCCGTGTGACACAATTGAAAACGAAAGGGACTCACCAAAAGTGAATGTGTTCTGCACCATCTCAATGAACCGTGACAACTTTAGAACGTTGGAAATCTGTAGAACGAAACTCGTTATGTTCAAGATCAAGCCTATTAAGTTTCATTGCTCTTGACCATGTAGGGCTGAGCACTCTACAAACTCAGGGGGGACTCTGCGCGGCACAGAGTGTGACAGGGCTGGCCTCTTTGAATTACAGGTAAAACTAATTTCTGACAAGTAAGTGGACTGGAGCAACGTGAATAAAAATGTCTTGCTCAAGAACACGACATGCTGCCAGGAATCGAACTCACGACTCTATGATTAGGTACTGAATACCCTAATCACTAGGTCAACTATACGCTTATGCATATGTTTGTGTGTTTAAATATGTTCATATAT
>NC_068985.1:92035412-92047283 GCF_001194135.2 Octopus bimaculoides | reverse complement strand
TATATATATATATATATATATAAATATACATATGTTTATGTATGCGTATATATGTATGTTTATGTATGTATATATATATATATATATATATATATATATGTTGGGTGTGTGTGTGGCTGTGGGTGTCGGTGTCGGTGTGTGTGTGTATGCACAAACACAAGCACACACATGTATGTTAGCATAAGAGAACCGATTAGACAATTTTATATTTCATTAATTTCATTATGCCGAAATATCGAAAATATTGACATCAAATCAATATACAACACAAATAATAAGACATAAATGCAATTTAAATTTAACGATGGAAATAAAAGTTTGATGAAAAAAAAAAGAAAAAAAAACCTAACAATTTCACTAATAAAATCAAGTAAACTTTAATAAAACATGGGGAAATGCAATAATTATGATGAATCAAACGAAAAAAAAAAAAAAAAAAAAAGGAACATATGCAAATTTAACAAGAAATGTCTTCACTGGAATTAATCAAATTACAAAAATATAGTAGCATTAATAGATATGTAAACATACGTATAGATACAATTACGTATAAACACATATGTATGCATGTATATACGTATGTATTTATTGTGATCAAGCAGGTTTCGTATGTCAAAGTGAAGAGCACTCATACACGGAAAATAGAGTAAATTTATATATTTTTACAATTAAAGAAACAAGTATATCAAAGTTACCAGTAGTTTGTAAGTAGATTTGAGTATCTGAGTCTCTTTGAAATTAATAGTAACATATTTTGACTAGTATTCATAATTGTAAATGCAAACGCACACAAACACACGTATATACATACAGATATATACTTAAATATTCTAATTCGTCTGTTTAATGCTTTTGTCTTTTTCGCTTGTAAATTATACACAAACGTATGTATGTATTTTTAGGGCCGCTTTATTTATCCGACAGAAGGGTCTTCACATGATTTTTCGTAGCACTGAAGTAGATATCGGTTTAGATGAAGAGTCTAGGTAAAATGAGAGGAATGCTTACGCCTTCTCCGACAGTTTGCTTGTGCTGTAGTGTTGTTTTCGTCGGTGGTGGTCATATTATTAATTTCAGCGGAGGTGCTGATCGTATCAGCGAAATTCAACGTGGTATCAGGTATGTTTTATTTTTTTTTAAATCCGGTCTGAATAGCGTCACGTTGGTACATAAAAACGCGTTTCTCTTATTGATAATGGGAGAAATAAGATGCTACTGATTTAGGCTTGGGGAGGCGGCATGAATGTAGAAGAAAACTTCCAAAAAGATATTTTAATGATATGTACGTATGTACGTATCAATCAATCAATCAATCAATCAATCAATCAATCGATCATTAAATCAATCAATCAATCAATCAATCAATCAATCGATCATTAAATTAATCAATCAATCAATCATTAAGTTAATCAATCAATCAATCAATCAACCAATCAGTCAATCAATCAACCAATCAATCAGTCAATCAATCAGTCAATCAATCAATCGGTCAATCAACGGCGTCTGAATGGCTGGAAAGAGCTTCTGTGAATTCACATCACTGAGGATGATGACTTTAGAGAAATGAGCAGAAACGCTTATCTTGAACCGATAGCGCCCCCACGCCCCAGTAGCACTGCCAGGCCAAGGACATCTGGAAATTATCCATGATAGTTCCCGACCGGAAAGTCCTCCGGAATATGCTAGCCAGTTCGTTCTCGTCGGCACACAGAGTATCCCCGAGAACGTCGTCGTACTTCCCCGCCACTAATCCTCTATAAATTTCTAAAGCGGAACATCCACCGATCTCACTGCCCAACTGGTAGAGGGTTTGTGAGCGCCTAACTCGCATGGCTTTTGATCTTAAATGATTGGAAGTGCTATCGTGTACACTGTCTATAAAAGTGTACTTGGTATAAAAGATGAACTACAGCAAATATTCTGCTCCATACCACAGAATTGCTTGTCAGTTGTTTGACCTGAACCACTTGAGCATGTCCCTTGGTGGCTGACGATATGTGCATCTCTGATCATGAGCAGAAGTAGTGGGGGAGCATCATAGCCATGTGTTGAGAGGAATTCTTTGGGGTTTGAATAATTCACCTCTGGAAACTTGAGTGTTTCATTCATCATCCTTAAATAAACCTCATTCAGGGACCATTTGAGTGGGTTGGGCTACTCTACCTGAAGAAAATTCTAACTGGGCCCCACCTGTAAGGTCATGCGCTGTTAATCTTTATATGAGATAACCATGTCGCGCACATATGGTTGTCGTTCATGTACCTGGTGTACCCTTATCAGACGGGTAGTCATGATGCGTATATTGGGCTTCGTATATTTGAACCCTAAAATCACTTTGATGGCATGCGTTTCACTGGTACTTAATTTATCAACCCCGAAAAGATCAAAGGTAAAGTCTACCTCGTCGGAATTTGAACTCAGAACGCAAAGACAGACGATAATTTTCTCAATAATAAATAGCAATTTATACTGAAAATATATTTTACTGTAGATTATTTGTATATCCAGAGAATATACTCCCAGACGCTAATTAGTATAAAAAAAAATAGTCCTATGGATTTACGATTATCGAACAGATCAACAGAGCTTATTTTTATTAGAAAACACATTAATATCATACAACTCGCTGTCACGAGATAATATTTGAGTCGCACAAGAGAAGATATGGCGGCTAACTTAGTTGAATTTATAACAATAATGTCAGTTAAGTTTCTGCAACTAACAATCAATGACGAAAATGAAACTCAGCAACAAATTCCACGCAAGCGAAAGAAAATTAATTCTAAATTAGCACGAAGAAAAAAATTTCCGTTTTAAAGAAAACAAGAGGTTGTCGCGGTAAGATGAGACAAAGCAATATTTTAGTCGGTAATTGTACTGGTGGTGTTGATGAAATATTTCAATTAACGAGAAATATTCATTATTAATGGCAAAATATATTAAAAAAAGTCAGAAAACAATGATAAGGCGACGTCAGATAATATAAATCGTAGATCATACGTAACATCTGTTACTTTCATGGCAATTTTCTTTGACAAATTGGGATTTAATTTCAATTAGCTCACTCGTTAACTGACAGAAACGGTGGGAAATCTACTTAGAAATTCACAGGGGCTGATAATATTTCAATTACGTCTTTCACCGAGAGGTACTCTAATTGTTATTAGACACATGTTTCTGAGTTATATAGTAGATTAGTTAAATATTTATGAAAGATTTATAAAACCTGTTGTTCATTTGTACAAAATCAAAATGCTCGCAATCACATTTTAAATCCAAAGTTGTCAAGCGTCATATGCTTATGGGTGTGCTGGTACTATTGTCCCTTCAGTGTTCTATGTTCGAGCTATGTTCCAGTAAACTTTTATGTTGCATCCATATGAATTTGATTACATGTTCCCTTCTTATGATGTTATTTTATTCCTCAACATCATACACTGCAGGAGTATTAAACAGTTTATCTTGTTACTGTATCTTGGCGGTGCCTAGAGACACAACTTCCAATTCATCCTCAAGATTAATATGAAAAGAACGTGACATATCACGTATATAGTTATTATGCTATTCATGCGGGGAAAAGGATATAGAGAAATAAATAACACAAAAACATACGCATCTTACCCATTATGCAAATGTTAAGACGAAAATAAGTCGATATCTACAAAACTATATTCACCTGATAGAAATTTGCACACAAGGGCCTATCTTGCTAAAATACATTTGCTATATCTGAAAGTATTATACAAACTATTACAGAAACACATTTTTTTTATAAATGTAAGCATAAATGTTCTTTTCTTCTCGTTTTTTTTTTCTTCTGATAGCTTTAGCTTTCATGGAGTCACTTCGATTTTATGAAACGGTTCCCTTTCATTCAATAAAAGCTTGAAATCCCAGATATATATTTTCGACCAAGTAACTAATAATAGATCATAATATATTAGATAACAAAAACGAAATTCTCTGTTGTAGGATAACATTTGTAATTTTTCCAGAAAATATACTATTTGCCACGTTGAAGGGAATAGAACTAACCATAAAAAAAACAAAAAAAACATTACTTAACCAGTTTTCGATGTTAAGAAATAAGTATAAATTAGGAAGAACCGGTTGATATATTGTCAGATTACAAACAACATTACATAAAGAGCTCGGTTTCCTGCACTTAAAGCTTTGGATAAAATTCTTTGTTATCCTATTTGGTCTTTATGTTTTAGGCAGGAGAAATGCCTTCCGCATTTTCTCATTTGCACAGCGTGGTGTGAATTTGTACAAATCAAAGTAAAATATTTATCTGCTCTCAAACATTTCCGAATTCAAATCTCTCTAGTTACAAACAATCCCATTCACAATCCATGTTTTCATTTATCAGCAATATAATTATGTTTGATTACTTCATAAATATTGCTATGTTGCTATTTCAATTAGAGAAAGCGAAATCCGGTCCCTCTTTCATGCGAAGAAAAGATACTCCTCAACAGTCAGTTTAGTCAAGCCTGAATATATACGACCAATACAAGGTAATGATGGCTATGAGGCTGATGCTACGATCAAATTGTTTGAACAATAAACCTCATAGGTTGTTCAATTTAATACTTTACACAATCATTCGTTGCCTTTATCAAAGATCACGCGTTGCAACGTTTGTTTTATGTGCAGGTTTAAAAACTGTTTATCACAGTGAACGTACCGGCCGCCTCGGACACTCGGCCAAGAGCACACTCGGCAAAGGGCACCCGCGGCGAAGAGCACCCTCGGCGAAGAGCACCCTCGGCGAAGAGCACCCTTCGTGCGAGCCGAAACGACCGGGAGGTGGACACCCTACTGCAACGCGAACGGCGACGCCCGACGACGCCTGCCTTTAACAAACAATAGCAATCCTGTGTGGAGGACATCTAATTGAAATCTCCGTCAGATTAACTTTAATATGTTCAATAATTACAACTTACCAATTCCTCCCTCGCAAAGGCCAAAATTATTTGTTATTCTGGACTTTTTAAAACATCTAGTATTGGAATTTACTTCCGCTTCTGAAGAAAACAGGTACAAAAATCGAAAAACATTCATATTGCAGCTTCATCAAAAATCTGACATCTTTTCTATATGAAACACATCAAACACATGGAAAGCAATGTGGCAATAGAAGCATCTAAAATCGAAAAGGGATTGGAGAAATACTGTCAGCAACTATCGCCTATGTCTACAGGTGGAATTACAAAGAATGTGGAAGCACGGCAAAATTATAGCAAAATCCAAGTGAAGCAACACCGTGAAGGTATATGCAGCCCGCTATAAACATATGTACACCCACAATGTTGTAGGAATGTTAATGCTGGAAAACATAAATGCACACATTTGACTCTGCAACTCACTACACGATTTCAGACCACTCTCGTCCCATGTAGATGACAACTCTCACATAATACCCTACTATTCTCAAGGCGCTGTTGTACAATATTCAAACCCTACGTAGACAAGAAACTACCATTTCAATAATCTGTATTCTAACGAATACCACTAAAGTGTATTAAATACAACTAGCCACCAAACTTAACAACATAGACATATGATATATAAAAATGAAGAAGAAACGTTAAAGATTACTTACAGTTGCTCCAGAATGTTTAAAATAAACGCACACATTACATGGTAAAACAAACAACACGATGAACAAATATACCGAGAACAATCATATGTATCGCAGCTGGCTAACAGAAAAGAAAACAACAACAATTGGTTCACATTCACGGATGTTTTTAGTCGAACTTGGATTATAAAAACTCACACAAAAACCACACAAACTGCAAAAACTCAAAATGTTATATTCGGTCGAGCGACTCGGCCAGATTAATGTGGTGCTTGCACACCAGATGTTCAGTTCGAGAGATGCGCCGTGAATGTGGATTGGGGCAACGTGAAATTAAGTGACTAGCCAACGCGCCACCTGGGAGCGTACTCACGAATGTGAGCTGCCCACCGTAACCGCTAAACGACGCGCCTTGACCAATGTCCCCGATATAAGAACGAACGACAATAATAGAAATAAGAAGGACGATGACAACAACAAGAACGATAATAACGAAACATCGGCAGCAGCAACAATATCAACAACAACAACAACAACTATGTCGACGACAATAAGAAAGTACAGCAACAAGAACGATAACACGATCATACCAACAACGACAAGAACAGCATCAGCAACAATTACAATAACAAGAACATTGACAACGTAGACAATGACATCAATAAATCGACAAAATCTACGGCAACAAAAATAACAGCAACAATAAGCCTTTCTTTTTCAAATTCTGCCGAGGTCGACCTTGATTTTCATGCTTTCGGGGTCGATAAATTAAGTACCAGTTGCGTACTGGGGTGGATCTAATCGATGGGTACCCCTCCCCCAAAATTTCGGAAGAAAACAAAAATTATAAACTCTTCTAGAGTATGCCCAAAATGTTGGGGGAGGAGGCCAGTTGCTAAATCAACCCTAGTACGTAACTGGTATTTAACTTATCTACTACAAAAGGATGAAACGAAAAGTCGCCCTATCTCAGCGGAATTTGAACTCAGAGTATAAAGACAAACGAAATACCACTAAGCATTTCGCCCGGCGTGCTAATGATTCTGCCAGCTCACCAGATTTAGCAACGACAGTAAAGATGGTGATAACTATGTAGTGAGGTTTCAAAACTGTATTCCTGGATACGCGGTCAAACATCAGGGGCAAAGCACAATAGTTTCATCTGATCGGTCTATCAAGCAACCAGTCAGCTTCAAGCCGTCGCATGAGTTAATCTTTTAGAATCCCCTTCTGGTACCCTATAAAAGGCCGCATTTGGCGGTAAATGAAGATTGTTGAGGCAGCTCAGTGAGATGTATCCCCGTTCTTGTCACACTAGACGGCCCACGCAGACGGCTCAGGTAGATGACCAAAAACCACTGTCATCCCAAATAGAGCACAATTGATTCCAGGTATGTTGGGCAAGCTGTATGTTGCCATATCAACAGCTTGCCATAAAGTCCCAATAGTATGTCTCACTCAGCATGCAATTATTGCTGTTGTTATTAGTAAAAGACCAACGCGGTTTGACTTTAATTGCGATAATAAATTCTTCTGTCAAATGTTCGCAGGTGTTGTTAATTACTTTTTCACGCAGGCCAAGAAACATATTTTTATTCATTAAACTGAAGAAGAGCTGACAAACACTCAAGCGACAGCTAGAATAAGAACACCAACCAACACCACAATAACAACTGCAGTAGCAACAACCCCTGTGGCTGTGCATCAAATGCGTGCTACTCCTTCCGGAATCCCGTTGTTTCTACTAACATCGATACTCAGTTGTTCAATTCGAACACCAAGCAGGCAAATTTTCATCCCGTTCCACTTTACTAGAATTTAATTTAATATTAGTTTCTAATAAAAGGTGCAATACCAGCAATTTCGAAGGAGGGGTTAAGTGGAATAGATCGACCCAGTACGCAGCTGGTACTTAATTTATCGACTCCGAAAGGATGAAAGGCACAGACGACCTCGGCAGAATTTGAACTCAGAACGTAATGACAGATGAAATAACCCCCTTTCTATCCTTTGTTTTCAAATTTTGCCACTTGGCCAGTAATTTTTCAGGAGGAGTCAAGTCAGTTACTTAGACGCTAGTAATTTCATCGGCCCAGAAGAGAAGCAAAGTGAACTTCAGCAGAACTTGAACTCAGAACGTTAAAAACGAGCGAAATACTGCAAAGCATTTTGCCCAGCGTACTAACGATTCAGCCAACCCACCGCCTTCACATCTCTATATATTTCTTTATTGCCCACAGGGGGCTAAACGTAGAGGAGACAAACACGGACAGACAAAGGGATAAATCAATTACATCGACCCTAGAACGTAACTGGTACTTATTTAATCGACCCCGAAAGGATGAAAGACAAAGTCGACTTCGGCGGAATTTGAACTCAGACGAAGTACCGCTATGCATTTCGCCCGGAGTGCTAACGTTTCTGCCAGCTCGCCGCTATTGAATATTACAACAAACTAAACATCTTCGATCCAACAGGTTACAACCACTTGCTCATAGTTGCATTGTTTCTAACTAAAACATTAATTTATATACTCTTTTACTCTCTTTTTCACTCTTTTACTTGTTTCAGTCATTTGACTGCAGCCATGCTGGAGCACCTTCTTTAGTCGAGAAAATCGAGCCCAGGACTTATTCTTTGTAAGCCTAGTATCTATTCTATCGGTCACTTTTGCCGAACCGCTAGAATACGGGGACGTAAACACACCAGCATCGGTTGTCAAGCGATATTGGAGGGACAAATACAGACACACAAACACACATATGTATATACATATACATATATACGACGGGTTTCTTTCAGTTTCCATCTACGAAATCCACTCAAAAGGCTTTGGTCGGCCCGAGGCTATAGTAGAAGACACTTGCCCAAGGTGCCACGCAGTGGGACTGAACCCGGAACCATGTGGTCCGTAAGCAAGCTACTTACCACACAGCCACAACATCTTTAGCTTATCTGAACATCTCATTTTTCCTGGTGTGAACATCTTTATTATTTCTCAATCGAAATTCTGTCTTAGACGTGTATTAGTTGTCACATTCACAGTTCACTAAAATTTCTTTTCTACAAAACATTTTCCTACAAGAATTTAACCAATGGTGTTCAATTTGTTTAGTTTCATAAATCTTATCAATTCAGGAGCTGCAAATTACATGCGCACTACCTCTCCCTCTTTCACTAATTAACAAAGAATATATTCTATTTCTTTAGACCCATAAGGTGTCAGAGAACTGTATTGGTGACATGTCTGAGATTCGTAACTTCAGCTGTTTAATTTGCTACATTTATCAACTCAGAAACTCTATGGACTAATAAAGAAGGCATCTTGCTTATATAAGAAACCATGTTTTAGCACGAAATAATTTCAATTTGCGAATATTTTCACAGCAAATTCCACACCATTGTGACGACTTTGACCAACAACGATTATGCTGCATGCACTCTACCTTTTTCTTAGTCATTCTATTGCTTCAACTAGGCTAAGTAATGTATTAGTTGACGGAATATTTATCGGTACTGATGAAATACGAATCACGTAATGTTAAGTGCACATTAATGTAGATGATATGCAGGTGTATTTTACGTGATAAATATATTTGATGTGGCCTGCACTTACCACACAGATTCATTTTATGCCATCAAATGTCGGTATTAAAAGAAAATTTCTTCCTCAGGCAATCTATCTCCAGCAGTTCTCTCATTTCACTTTCAAATCTATAATTGTAAATGGAGTTGGTTGTTGTTGCTGATTTCGCTCGAAGCTATACGCTGTGATTGTTGTTGAACTATAAGCTAAGGAAATAGTCATCAAATGTTGCTGTTGTTGTTGTTGTTGTTTCTGCTCTGGCCAGTGTTGGCCAAATAGACACACGACCAGTCGTGACCATCCCCACATTTTGTCAATGCAGAAGACTACATTAACCAATAATTTCTTTCATAACAAAGCTATCATTTGAGATAAATATGGCTACATATTTCTCTCAAGTCGACCGACTCTCCAGAGGACCTCTTAGTCTTACACTAACATCAATTTTACAGAGCTACTTTAAAGTAATGTATATCACTTATTAAGTACCTGCTTAGTAAAAGTAATTGGCCTAAAACATACGGCGTTGGGCTTACGATTTCAACGTTATAGGTTCGATTTCTTAGCTAGGCAGTTCGCTGTATCTGTGAATTCATTTCGTATTACTCCAGTCTAATCTATCGAAAACGAGTAACCGAAGAAGCGCTGATAACTCGTTCTCTTCAACCAACTGTCACATCTTCAATGTCATACTAAGTCAAGTTTGGGAGGTCAGAAATGGATTCTATGTCTGTTCGCGACTATTCAGATACCTAAATCAAATACGAAACCGTAGTGTGTGCTATCAGGTAATTTTTGTTCATATTCGGCCATATTGGAGTATATTCGTTCATATTCGGTTATATTCGAGCGATGGCTTTTATTAGCATCTATCCATAGCAGACGTGGTTGTGAGGTAAGAAGTTTGGCTCCCAATCACATGATTCTGGGTTCAGCCCCACTGCGTGGAGCCTTGGGTAAGCGTTTTCTACAACAGCCTCGGGCCGACCAAAGCATTGCCAGTGGATTTGGTAGAATCTGAATGTTTGTTGCCACTTTTAAATGACTGTTCCATGAAGAACAATGTTAATACATTTTAACCTGGGGGAAACATCTTTTCCAGCTGGTCAACGATGTACGGCCTCTGTCTGTTATATTGCAAGAGAGCGAACAACACAGACACAGGCACATACACACATACACACACACACACACACATACACACACATACACACACACACACACACACACACACACACACACACACACACACACACACACACACACACACAAACACACACACACACGCACACACACACATACACACACTCTAAGTATGACTAATGATACCGAAGCACCTAGATTGCTAGAAATAAGAGTTAAACTACTCTTAATTGTGTAAGAGTGTAAATATATATAGATATTGATGGGGAGGTAAGCGTTTGATGATCTTATCGAGGACAGGCCTTACTAGGCCAAGTTTCACCTATGCTGTGTAGATGCCTACAGTATATGCAACACTGCTGATATTTATAGAGTGGTGAAAACTTTCGGTATACAAATTAGGAACTCCTTCATAGAGTAACTGCTACATTTATTGAGTATATAAGCAGTTTAGCTGCTTGTTTTTCTGGAAACTGTCAGAATGATGTAGACAACTCTGATGAGAACCCAATGCAGTTCGAAATTCGGTTAAGTGAGTTCATCAATTTTTTTTCAGCCTGCGGGGAAATGTTTAAAATTTGGCCTGTTTATAATTATACAATGTCAGTTGTATGTAAATATCTATCAATCAATCTATCTATCTATATATATATATATATATATATACATATATATGTAAATTATTAAGGTAGCTGTTCGCAATTTAGAACAAGTATATTTGTCACTGAAGTGACGAAGGGTGCTAGTAAGCACCACCACTGCTAGAAATAAGCATGAAAACTCCTAGCCACGTGAGAACACTTTTATTACGACTGACAAGGGAAAACAGCTCCTCCGTACAACAGGCGAGATGTAGCTATATAAGTACGGAGGGAGCCTGTTTTCCTTGCCAGTCGTAAGAGAAGTGCTCTCACGTGCTTAAGAATTATTTTAACTCTTATTTCTAGCAATGCTGGTGCTTTCTAACACGCCATGTCATTTTAGTGACAATTATATCTATCTATATTTGTGTGTGTTTGTGAGTGTCCGTATGTGCGTGTGTATAGCTGTGTCTTGACAACCGGTGTTGGTATGTTTACGTCTCCACAACATAGCGGTTCGGCAAAAGTCACCGATAGAATAATTACCTGGTTTAAAAAAATAATAATCACTGCGGTCGATTCGTCGGACTAAAACTTTGTCAGCGTTGTGCCCCAGCATGGCCGCAGACTAATGACTGAAACGGGTAAAAAATCAAAAGTAAGATCTTTACGTCTTTCTCCTATATCTGTATCGTATTGACAAAAATGAAAAGATCTTTTCACGTTTTGAAGCGTTATTATTATTATTATTATTATTATTATTAATATTATTTTATGTCTGACTTTTGTTTTGCATTTGTACAAGTTGGATCCAAGTCTCACCCAGAGACCTCAAGAGACAACAAGTTAGAAGTTCATGTAGGTGTTATGCCTAGGGTACCATATTTTTGGATTTGTACAGTTTTGTTCAAGTGAATGTTTAAGAAACCATAAGAAAATTATGTGTTTGCTTTAAAATTTGAGATCACATAGAC
>NC_068985.1:92030464-92033419 GCF_001194135.2 Octopus bimaculoides | reverse complement strand
AAGGTCACGTGTTATGTACTATATTTACTCGAATGTATTGCGAAAATTTTCATACAAAATTACGAAACATCATGGTTAAAATTTCTAGGGACAGCATTATATTCGAACGGCAAAAAAAAAAATAAAAGTGAGATGAACACACGATATACAGAGTGTTCAACAAGTCTCTCTACAGTCAATTCTTTTTCATCCTGCGCATGTATTTCAAAACATGTGTAGAAGAGTCAACTTATGTATTGAAAATGAAGAACGACACTTTCAACACTTCTTATGAAATTTTGATTCAAAGTCTTGTAAAGTCAAATATATTTTTCTGTGGTCTTATACTTTCTTCTAAATATGTATTTTGCAATAAAATACTTACTCCGGAGAAACGTTTAGAACACCCTGTATTTATTGAATCTTAATTCCCAAAACTTGAGAGTCGCATTATATTCGAAATCACAACTTGCCCAAGCAAGACAAAATATAGAAGAGTGATTTTTGACTGTGAAACGTTCGCTTTTCAAATTCCACCGAGGCTGATTTTGCGTTTCATCTTTTGAGATCGATAAAATAAGTACCAGTTGAGTACTGGGGTCGACGTAATCGCCTTAAATGCTCCTGAGTAAAAATATGAGAATTGTAGCTCTCTGCCAAGCCATGTCGATCCAGCGTGGCAAATTAAGTTTATCAAATGCGGCGAGCTGGCAGAATCGTTAGCACGCCGGGCGAAATGCTTAGCGGTATTTCGTCTGCCGTTACGTTCTGAGTTCAAATTCCGCCGAGTTCGACTTTGCCTTTCATCCTTTCGGGATCGATAAATTAAGTACCAGTTACGCACTGGGGTCGATGTAATCGACTTAATCCGTTCGTGTGTTCTTGTTTGTTCCCTCTATGTTTAGCCCCTTGTGGGCAATAACGAAATAGGTATTTCGTTTGTCATTACGTTCTGAGTTCAAATTTCGCCAAGGTCGACTTTACCTTTCATCCTTTCGCGGTGGATAAATTAAGTACCAGTTGCGTACTGGTGTCGATGTAATAGACTGAGACCCCCCCCCTTTCCTAAAATTTCAGGCCTTGTGCCTAGAGTAGAAAAGTGTAGGTTTATAAAATCAGTTTGATCTGGAGCTCAAATTAATTGTATCCTTATCAAACCGTGATTGATGGAGAGAATATGCTGACTCATTCGTCTTGCAACGGACTGAACATAACCAATACGATCTAATCCAAGTCCAATATTGATTTGAACACAATTAATTCTAGTATTTTACTGGTACTAATTTGATTGAACTTAGGTGAATGAAAGAGGAAGATTAGAAACCAGACCATAAACAACAACCCCAAGAAAAACCACGGCATTTAATCTACCTGTGTAGTAGTGTTTCTGTAACAATGAAAGGGAATAATTCTGCAGAGTATCCTATGATAAGGTTTTGCATTTACAGGAGAGAGAATGAGGCATACTGCAATGACGTTTATGGCTTTCCCAGGTCGCTTTACAAGCTTATGTGATATAAAATTGCTTCCTATGCACATGATAGCTGTTTCACACAAATGACATTGGTGGGATCGTATCGTTTTTACTACATATCTCAATAACCACTTCTCGACTGCATTCACCATACAGAGAATACGACACAATATTTATAAAATAATACGAAGCATTATATAGTTTACATGTAGAAGTAATTTATAAAACAGAGTATTAAATATATAAAATATAAAATTATGTTAGTAATAACTAACATTCAAAGTTTTCTATGACAAAAAAGCGCGGCTTATTGTTTTACGAATTCGTTTTCCGAGAACGAAAGTTGTCCTTTACGTGTTAAAAGTTGGAATAACAAGAATTGAAAGAAAAAAAGGTATGATTAAATACTCTAACTTTCCACATAACACATTATATGAAATGGAATACACACACACACACACACACACACACACACACACACACACACACACACACACACACACACACACACACACACACACACACACACAATACAAGTATATATGTATGTGTGTGTATACATATATATGTATGCATATATAAAATATATTCGGAATAATATATTGTGCATACGTAAGCGCTTATTCGCACGCACACTTTGACACACACAAACATACATACATACATACACATACACATACACACATAAACACACAACTACACATACACAGATATATGAAATAAAATAGTAATGTTGAATGTCATATTTGGAAACATGAAATTATGAGTTGATAGAAGACATAAAATAGTAAGACAGAACAAAACAGAGTGAGACAGAAATGTGTAAAAGGGTATATATATATATATATATATATATATATATATATATATAGAGAGAGAGAGAGAGAGAGAGAGAGTGTGCAAGATAGAAGTGATACAAAGGAACGAGTGAACCTTATGGAAGACAATAGTTTCGTTTCGAAGAAGCTGTAAAATATGTAGAGTGTCGACGAAATAGTAAGAAGGTAGGCATCTGTTAAGATGCTATGTTATAATTTTATCCAAGAACCAAACGAAATCAATGCAGTTGTTGATCTAAAATAGAAAAACTAATGAAATTGAATATAGAATTCAAAGGTTTATAGAATAAAGAATGCGTTATTTTGGCTTATATCGCATCCATAAAACTAGTTTATAGAGAAGGGATTATTTCATCAAGCAACGAAAAGAAGCCTAAAAGTAATCGATAAGACTGAGGTACATTCGATGCAGTTTTCATGAGATCTGCAATTGGGTTTAGTCAAATACAGAACTATTGTACATTGGCAAAAAATAGAGACAAACGACATGTTAAGAATATGTCTCAGTTGTTTATTTTATTTGTTTGTTTGCTTTTATATATTGTTATAAAAGAAATGATTTTAGAGTGCAGAATTATAAAAAGGATGTCAGGAGACATTCAAATATTTTTTTTTTATACGTACATATATAGCCGTGGCTGAGTGGTAAGTAGCTTGCTTACC
>NC_068985.1:92026865-92030167 GCF_001194135.2 Octopus bimaculoides | reverse complement strand
TATATATATATATATATATATATATATGTATGTATAGATACCCTACCCCACATATTTACTCTAACTTCCTTCACGCATTGACCTGCGGCGATGTTGGAGCAACGCTTTGACAAATTTAGGCAACTTAAGAAACTCTGATATAGCGAGGGGAGATAATTTCTGACAAACATCAATTATTGCGGAATTCAGACGCCATTAGGAAATAAGAGGATTTTGTTTTCTGGAGAGAAAAGAGCACTTTTCAACAGTTTTTCATCAATAGACATCGTCAGCACAGCGTTACTCCAGTAAACATAAGACTTAACAATAAAATGAGGAGAAAATATTTATGGAGTCAAATACTTCGGATATTTAAACGACAATATGCACGCTCACACACATAAACACATGTAACGGGCTTTCTCTTAATTCCCGTCAGCCAAATTCCTTCGCAAAAGTGTGTGGTCGGGAAGCAAACTTCTTACCACACAGCAACGCCTGCGTTTACTGATAAAATTAGATAAAATACAAGAAACATATGAAGCAACACATATCTGATATTTACAAGGCTGCAACTGCTCGTATCAGCAGAAGCATTAGAAACGACAGTAAGATTTCTGAGCGTAAGCATAGAGAAGGACTATACGTTTCTATTTTAATTACTCTCGATATATTACAAGAAGTAGGAGTATTCATTAGTCTTCTTAAATGTAATATTCGATTCGTCATACTCGCAATAGAAAAGAAATATATATAAATATAAGTAACAAAGACATCTTAATTAAGTTTGTTAGGAAATACACTCAAGTGACTTACAAATTTATTGCTCACAGTCTCAACACTTATTTTATTATCGAACAGAAATAGATTCTATACAACCGCACGACCTTCTAGAAGCAACAGCCACATTTTCATCAAATCGATGGATGCTACCTTAAAAATAGGAAGGATGCGATTTATATTGAATTAAAGATGGGATTGTCATGACTTGTGTACTTATATTTGTTGCTCTGCCGTACCAATACTGATCTAAGTCTAAACTATAGCAACAAGCAATATAGGTTAGTGGTATTAACAAGGGATCCTCTGCACCATAGTCCTCTCTGCTAGATGTAACAGCAAAGAATCCATGAAATGACACGAAAGGAATTAATGGATATTGTAGTTCTCGTTTCTCTGTACATCATTCTGTGTTTTCCTGGACATAACATCAGAAATGTTTCCAGGGGCCATTGGGTGTTACTTGTCTTTTAACATCAGACAACCCCTGACCCGACGATTGACTAAACCACAGGGGGTGTCCAGTTAGTACTAGCTCTCGTAGAGCTGTCCTTTCCAAGGATCACACCTACTGATCCACAATCACATTGAAGCAGCTTGTACTGTCTCTATAGCGAACCTAACGGGTCTTCTAGTTGCTGGCCCATCTAGTGCCGAGCATATATTAAGTTCTTTACAGTAACTGATCTGCAAGCCCTTTGTACCCCACCTGAATGGGATTAGGCCTTACTTCCCATCATTGTATTGGCATAACTCTAACAGCTTAGCGTATTTCCTCCTCTTCTTCCCGTTTGAATCTTCGATGCGGTCTTCTCAAGCAACGGAGGATTCTAGCTGAACAATCTGCTTGGTGGATGCTCCTGAGATCAGCACCATAGCAGACCTTAGTGATGTTGGAACCACAGTTCTTTTTGAACATCAGCTGCTTCTCCAGGTCGTCTTTCATCTCCCAATCTTTTGGTGTAAATACATTATAACTCAATCAAATACAAAAATAATTATGATGTCCTGTTTGAGGCGTCTTCAGGCTAATGATCTTCAGTAAATTTTCTTTCCAAAATTATTATTCGGGTTTTTACTGTTTATGAGTATTTATATTTTCAGTATAAAAGAATTTATATCTAACAATTGTCAGGAAATTGTGGAATTAGGTTTCCCAAAGGCAATACGAACTACAACCTTCTCTTTCAATTGGGAATCAAAGATGCAACAAGAATTTAACTAATCTTCAGGATAAATTTGATTTATCATATCTCGCTTCCAAATTCAAATGTGTTTATCTATATATCTATCTATCTATCTATCTATCTATCTATCTATCTATCTATCTATCTATCTATCTATCTATGTGTGTGTCTATACGCCTCTGTGTGCATGTCAGTGTATTTGAGACTGTCTGTATGTCTATCTGTCTACCTATACATATATACATAAATATATAAATATGAATACACACACACACACATCTATCGTGAACATGTGCTTGCACACTCGAACGTAGCGGACCGTAGCTATAGGAACTGCTTTCATCACAGATTACCCATCCCTGACTAACCCTGCTTTTTAAGAGTCGCATTGGAATACAGTATTTAATATAGCATTCGCTTAATTTAAGATGGTAGCTTGTGATTTAAGCAGAGTGGTTGCTATTTCTAGCAGGCTGTACGACTTTGGTCCAATAGGATTATAGATTACTTATAATAGTATTAGCACAACGAATTTTCCTACAGATTATCTCAGTTGTTCTCTGCATTGAAGTGTATATTATAATTATAGGTAGAAGTGTCCAGTTGAAAAACTCACCACAAGACTATAAGCTAAGCAACCTCGTCATATTGTCAAATCTCCAGTTGGATCGACCAGAAATCTTTACTTGACCAACAGCTGGACAAAAGAATTTGGGGGCGAAAACTATACCAAATCCTTACAGAAACTCACACACTCACACGCACAAACATGCACGCACACGCATACACACACGAGCGCGCACACAGAAACAGAAACACCCGTGAACACACGCACACATACACAAACACATATATATGTACACGAAAGAAACATACAAACATACACACGTCTCAAGAGTTCCGTCGTATGAAACTAGCGATGCGACATAAATATTATATCAAACAACTATGTGGCGTATATGTAGGGGTGTATGTGTGTAGATACGTATATGTATGTCTATCTATCTATCTATCTATCTATCTATCTATCTATCTATCTATCTATCTATGGCGATCCGTTTGCTGCCAACACCCGTTAAAACGAGGACTGGGCATGCCGTGGTTGTTGATGCGCAGACACGCGCTGAGACTGCGACTTCTCCAGCTCTACGTAGACAACGATGAACAGGTGTGGCCACCGTTTGTGCGGCGCGCTTTCCCGCAGCTCGTCTCAATGATCGAACTGCAGTCGTGGATCAAGAAGAGGCCGAGGAAGGGTGAATGGCACCGCGAGTGTCGCGTTGCTCTCCGGCAACTGCAACACCCCGGGTCAAACTTGAGCAACTGCTTCACAACTAATGCATTCTGTAGTGGATT
>NC_068985.1:92025518-92026396 GCF_001194135.2 Octopus bimaculoides | reverse complement strand
CTATCGTGAATATTGTCGCGCCTCCTTCCTTGAAACGGGAAGGAAGAGCTATTTTCATCGTACTTGTGGCTATGGCGAAAGAATGTGTATGGTGGACGCGTTTGAAAGGTCTAGAGACAAAGACTTTCTTCTCTGGGCAATCTCTCATCAACTTCTTCAAGTATCACTTGAAGAGGAAGGTGAGAGTAGAAAGGGAAGTCTTGTCTAGTGAATGCTTCAAAAAAAGATGGGTGAATGTAGCAAGGATGTATATATATATGGCTGTGTGTGTGTGTGCGTGTGTCTGTTTGTCCCTCTACTATCTCTTGTCAACCGATGTTGGTGTGTTTACATCCCCGAGACCTAACAGTTCGGCATAAGAGACCGATAGAATAAGTATTAGGCTTACAAAGAATAAGTCCAGGGACCGATTTGTTCGACTGAAGGCGGTGCTCCAGCATGGCCACAGTCAAATGATTGAAACCAGTAGAAGAATAAAAGAATATGTGCGTATGTATGTATGTATAATTATGTTTTTGTGGAAGGATGTTTTTGTGGATGTATGTATAATTATGTTTTTGTGGAAGGATGTACATACGCACATTTACGTACCCAGAAACACACATACACACCCATAAATACATACACTACTCATATGTATTCAGTAAACGAAAAGAGAAGATCGATCACATTCACTTAAGTACTCGATGCATGATAAACTGTAGGTTATTTTTATTATTATTATTATTATTGTTGTTGTTGTTGTTCTTTTTGTTGTTGTTACAGTTATTATTATTATTATTATTATTATTATTATTATTATTATTATTATTATTATTATTATTATTATTATCATTATTATTATTATTATTCTTTGAAGGTTTCGTTCAACGTTTCAG
>NC_068985.1:92019174-92024773 GCF_001194135.2 Octopus bimaculoides | reverse complement strand
ATATATATATATATATATATATATATATATACATATATACACTATATACATATATATAATTATATATATATGTATATGTATATGTGCGTGTAATCACAACACACAAGCATATACATTTCTTTGTGATGTTTATCAAAATGAATGTAGATATCAGGAGGCTGCTGTTTTGTCAGTCGAATGCCAGTTGTTGATATTTTTTACCCTGCTCTTAGTATATACTTATATATTTTTTCAATATTGGTTTTCGTTTGCTAATTTCAATGAGAGTTATCATTTCTGAGGAAACCCAAAATATCTGAAATGCATCTCTGTACTGCATATACGTACATACATACATACATACATACATAAATACATACATACATATACATATGTACGTATATATATATATATATATATATATATATATATATATATATATATATATATGTATGTATGCATATATGTATATATATATATATATATATATGACTTTTTCTATATTACTACATTTCTGGTTTAGTTATAATTTGTTCTGCACATATATGTACACGCACCCCACCACACACACGTACACATACTGACACACATATATATGTATGTACATATGTAAGAATACGATCCAGGGATCCGAGCGTACGGCGATGGTAAGCTTCAAGAAGTGAGTGATAGGTAAAGAGAACAAACAGTGGATAGTGTGAGACAAGATAGAATAACAATTTATTTGCCTTGAAAGTGAGACATTTTTTGCCCATATCGTCATTGCGAGAACATTCGATAGACTCATAGTTTCTATATAGCTCACAGTTAGCAACTAAAGCTGCTAAAATACGAATGAAAATTCAAACTGGGTGAGTTGAACAAGTAAAAGGCATGCTGCATATGTTTCTAAGTTAGCTGAAGCTAGTAATGTAATAGTTATGCAATGAGCTATGCTCAACGTACCTAATCGTCAGGCTGACATTTGCTTATTCAAATGAAGGTTACATTGTTGCCACATCGCTGAGTTCAATTGAATAAAAAATCCAGAATTTAAAAATTAAAATAAAGAGACATAAATTTAAAATAGAGGAAACAAAAAATTCAAGAACTAGGTTAAGAGAACCAAAGAGCGATAAAGCAAAGCGTGAGGCATAAAATATGCCAGAGTGGAAGGCGAAATGTTTTTCCCGCATGACTTCCAGACCCAGACCCCACTATTGATCTCATTTGCATACAGCCAATCAGAGCTCACCTTGACCTTGTTGTGAAGTTAACAAGCACACTGTACCAAGTAAACTCATAACGAAGAACGGTGTTGTAAGTCGACCGATCGCCAAGTTATACCTGATTTTAGAAAGAGACAAATAATTAGATAGATTTGCGTCTATACCTAGGTCCTCATTCCTAAAGTATTTTCGATGTTGTTGTTGTTGTTATTATTATTATTATTATTATTATTATTATTATTATTAGCATTATCTTTATTCAGGTCTGGATTCGAACTCGGATTCTTGGTGTTAGTAGCCCGCGCTCTTAACCACTACGCCATATGCACACGGGCATATGCTTCGAAGTTTCCCCAAGACACCTGATGAAGGCTGGAGGGTATATCAGCCGAAACGTTGTGTTAACAACAAACACGATGAGGGCAAATATCCGTCAAATGTAAATAATGTAAATAACGTACATAATTCCTCATCTCTTAAATATAGAACTGTGGTAACATGTTTGTATTTATACACATCACTGCTTAGTGCTGTCACCCCGTTATCATTATTCTGAGACAATAGTGTTACAAGAAAGTGACAAAACAACCATCATCATCATCATCATCATCATCATCAGCAGCAGCAGCAGCAGCAATCCATAGATGTTTTCAGATTAAGGATTCGTAGGATCGAGTAATCCCATTTCCGTGACGTATAAGTGACCATGATCACAACATGACCACTGATTGGGACCTTAATCCACCCTCGACTTATTCTTTTACAGCTGACTGACATGGATAAACGTGAAATAAAAGAGTTTTGTTGAAGGACACAACGCATCGCTTTGTCTGCACATTGAAACCACGACCTTGCAATCGTAAGCGGAATCTCTACCGGACCATACGACTTTACACAGAAAATCCGGTTTGCTGCATGTCCTCCCACTCTTTACGTTCCGAGTTCAAATCCCACTGTGGTCTATTTTATCTTTTATTCATGTTGGTCAAACACATTAAAGATCTAATCCAGAACTGGGGCGAATGGTATTCTATGATACTCTCTCCTCGGAACAGCCCGCATTTTGCTTAAATTAGAAGTTATTATTCCGGCACTAATCTTCATCTAATTGTTTTAAACAGATACAACTGTGTGACGAAATCATGACAATCTACAATAGCTTGCTGTCAAGTTATGTCTGACGTGGTGGCCATTAATATTTCTCCTTGTACGAAACCCAAGTTTATGGTGTTTTAATCTTCTCTTTGTTCGGCTATGCTTAAATGGTAGTAAATAATGTCAATGTTGGGAAATTTTCTTTCCCATCCTCCTTGTGCTACTACATCAATGTAAAATGAAGAGATGAAGGCAGCGTAGGAGAATAAATAGTAATAACATTTCATAACAAAAGCATTGAAATTATCAACTTGAGTTAGAATAGTTCAGCGTCTATCCATTGTTGAAGCGAAGCCTAAGGCAATGTTTTTGAATTAATAACTCTTGCATATATATATAAATTTTTTTTGACGTGTGTACTTTTCGGTGTTATATTTATATCTATGTTTTTCATTTATTTAAATGGTTGCAATACAAGTATGATCGCAAAAATGATGAAATTCTGTGATAAATTTAGAATATGCGTTTTGTATTCTGTATTTATGCTGCTTTTCTCAAAGGGACAAAAACTGCCTTCCGGCGCTAGAATCCGTTCGAGTTGACAGGAAGGTTTACGAGTACTTTTCGATTAGCTCAGCATTAAATTTAATATAATATATAGTAATGTAGTTAGGAAATTAAAGATAAATAGAGAAGAATATTCTCTCGCTGGGTGTATAATAGAAATTTAATGTGAATACATCTGATATGCAATTAAAGCAATGTTTAACATTGTAGTCATTGAAAATGTGCATCAGCGTCTATGTATCTATAATTATATATACATATATACATAAATATACATATACACACATATATATACGTAAATAAATATGAATAAATATATATATGCGTATGTATGTATGTATGTATATATATGTTTGTGTGTGTGTGTGTGTATATGTGTGTGTGTGTATGTGTGTGTATGAATATATGCATGTGCGTATGAATATAAACACGTGTGCTTATTTGTAGGTGCAAGCAGAGTTGTGTGGTACGAAGCTTGCATCCCAACCATGTGTTTTCGGGTTCAGTCCCACTGCGTGGAACCTTGGTTAAATAGCTTCTGCTATAACCTAGGGCCGACCTGTGCCTTGTGGGTGGTTTAGGAGATAGAAACTGAAAGAAGCTCAAGTTATATGTATGTGTGTGTGAGCGCGTGTGTGTGTGCGTGGGCGCGTGCGAGTGTATTTCTGTCTGTGTTTGTATCTCAGTACCACTTGACAAGCGGTGCGAGTTTGTTTGCGTTCCGTAACTTAGTCGTATGGCAGAAGGCACCGAGAAAGTGTACCAAGCTTAAAAAAGAAATAGGTACAATTGTAGATTCGTTCGAGTAAAATTCTTCAGGGAAGTGCCCCAGCATGGCCGTAGCCAAATGACTGAATCAAGTAAAAAACTAAACATAGATTGCGGCAGAAGGGTTGCCCCAATTTCACAGGTTAATAAAATACAAACACAAAAGATGCCTCAAAAGACTTTGTATTTCTATGGAGTACATTAAATGCCATTTTTGATTTTGTTTCAAGTGGTACTCAATATGGCCTGGAGTGGAAAGCATTGTCCATTTATTGTTGATGAGTTTGTTAAGAACAGTGAATCAGTCGTAATGACGCAACGTTCCTTCCGAAGACCCTTTGGACTTCGTCGTCATAATCCCATACCTAATGGAAAAACAATTCGTCAGTGAATTTCCAACTTTAGAAAAACATCATAGACTTTAAACAGGAAAAGTCCTGGCCGTCCTAGGACCGTTACAGGGACAGAAAATGTCGTAGCTGTGGTAGCTTCAATACAGCAGTCGCCCAGACGTTTCGCACAAAGCCACGATTCTGCCTACTCATATCCAATCGAAGTGTCCGGAGAATCTTGCACA
Source organism: Octopus bimaculoides (assembly GCF_001194135.2). NCBI lineage: Eukaryota > Metazoa > Mollusca > Cephalopoda > Octopoda > Octopodidae > Octopus > Octopus bimaculoides. The sequence goes on along the minus strand of NC_068985.1, from coordinate 92,020,579 downwards.
GGTTTCTCCACAAGCATCCCTACAAGATAATGGTTCTACAGGATATAAGCGAGAGGGATTATGAAACCCGCACAGCGTTGTGTCGAGACATTCTCCAGACCATCCTCCCAACATCTGTTCTGATCTGCAGTGATGAAGCGCACTTCCATTTATCGGGGATGGTTAATAAACAAAACTTTCAATCTTGGTCAGGCAATAACCCTCGTGAACTCCACAAACGGTTACACAACAGTGCGAAGGTTACCGTTTGGTGTGCCATGGGTAATTTTGGCGTGTGGGGTCCTTATATTTTCAAAGAGAAGGGTGTTACAGTAACTGTTACATCAGACCCTTATTGTGAACTGCTCGAAAGGTTTCTCCGTCCAAAAGTCGTCCAGTTACTTGCCGATCATGACACGGATGCACTATGGTCCCAAGAAGTTGGTGCCACATCGCGTACCTCTTGACGTTCACTCGGAGTCCACCGTGACATGTTTCCCAGTTATGTTGTTTCTCTGAGAAGTGATCTTGGGAGGACCCTCCCCCCACCCACGTTCCTCGGATTTAACTCCGTGTGATTTTCCTTCTATGGGGGCACCTCAAATCACCAGTGTATAAACACCGGCCAGCAACTGTAGAAGATTTAATGGCGGCAATAACTCAGGAGGAAATCAATGGGATTCTACGAGACATAGTTCAAAGGACTATGGTGACATTTCTAGAGAGACATGAAAACCGCATCAACATTGGCAGTCGCCATTTAAGTGATATGATTTTTAAAACTTTAATCATAATGGCATTTAATTTTCTTCAAAAAAATGCAAAGATTTTCTTCTAGCTTTATGTACTTGTTCTTTATTAACTTTTAAAATCGGGGCAACCTTTCTGCCGCATCCTGTACAAACGCTACATCTATACGTTATATGTCAGAGGTAGGCTTGCAAAACATCACCTACGCTGGCAAGTTACTAATCGCTATATGATAATCCTTTCTCCTAAAGGCACAAGGTCTGAAATTTTGAGGAAAGGGACGAGTTGATTACATTAACACCAATGTTTCACAGGTACTTGACTTATCGACCTCGAAAAGATGAAAGGCAAAGTCGACCTCGGCAAAATTTGAACTCAAACCGTCAAGACAGAGGGAATAAGCAATTCGTCCAACGTGCTAACGATTCTGCCAGCTCGCCGCCTAAATCACTGTATAATAATGGCTGATATAAACGTTGGTTGGGTGGTTGTTTGGTTGATTATATTTCAATCATACTTTACATTAGAGACAGAAAGACAAACATATAGATAGATAGATAGATAGATAGATAGATAGATAGATAGATAGCTAAAGAGACAGAGAGAAAGATAAATAGATAGATGGATAGATAGAGAGAACGATATTGAAGAGATTGAGAGAGAGAGTAATAGAAAG
>NC_068985.1:92018866-92019090 GCF_001194135.2 Octopus bimaculoides | reverse complement strand
ACTCACGCAGAGGGAAATGAAGAATCATGGAGATAAAAAAAGAGAAGGAAAAGGATGGGAGGAAGAGAGGATGTATATGGTAGAGTAATAAATAATTTCCTTTCGAAAATTAACCGTCATTTCATATTTGTGTTATGCTGCCAGAAATTTGATAAAAGTTAGATTATGATAATCATATGCATAACATATTTCACTACTTCCTAAGTTACTCATCACTGTAGCAT
>NC_068985.1:92018610-92018856 GCF_001194135.2 Octopus bimaculoides | reverse complement strand
TAGATAGATAGATAGATAGATAGATAGATAGATAGCTAAAGAGACAGAGAGAAAGATAAATAGATAGATGGATAGATAGAGAGAACGATATTGAAGAGATTGAGAGAGAGAGTAATAGAAAGATAAAATAAGGACTGCCTATTGCGTATAAATACTGGGCTTCATGGCAGGTAATGAGTAAAATATTGCCCCCACCCCACCCCATTCCAGACTCACGCAGAGGGAAATGAAGAATCATGGAGATAA
>NC_068985.1:92010054-92018600 GCF_001194135.2 Octopus bimaculoides | reverse complement strand
TATATTATATAATTATCCATTATATATTATATTATACATATATTTTTTTTCCGATAAAATTAAAACAAGTCAAAACTGATGAGATACTTCAAATGTCCTCTTCCCGCGAGAAGATAACAACGTGTGGTGTAACCGTTGTTTTCTTTACATGTTCAAGTTAACATTGTGTATAAACAAAACACATCGTTTACTGCTTAATATATACACAGCCCCAAACGCATACAATCAGACATATATTTTTCTATAAAAAGAAGTCGAAAATGACCTCGAAATCTCTTAGACTATTAGTTACAACAGACTGAAATTACTCCGATGGAAATGGTGGTTGTATGCATATTCTGATATTAAGGGCGCATAGCCTGATAGTTAGGATGTTACACTTATAATTGCGAGATAGAGGTTTCAAATCCTGGACTGGGTAGTGCGTTTCGATTCCTGGACTGGGTAGTTCTTGAGCAAAACACTTCACCTCATGTTGTTCGGCTATCACTTTGAAATCTAAAGTGTGATGCACCATGCGCTTCTTCAGGCAACGTTGATTTAATAGAGGGAGTAAATTGATGGACATCACATACATTCGATCACCATAAACAAAACCTTTTTTCACATTGTTTATCAACAAACTGCTGAACCGTCTCTTTCTGGGACTACGAGAGACTACTTTCAATCTCATGAGTTGCTCGTAAGCGGGTTAATGGAACCTCGATGTTACTGAATCCGTGTAAAAGTAAAATTGAATTAAAAACTATATGATTTATCACATATTTTCATATTTCAAGGTAGGAGCGTTGAGGTGTTTGCTAAAGCAGTGGAGCTACTATTGAATTTCTGAGTTAAATCGATTCATTCTTGTGGTAATTTTATTAGTGGGGAATTTTGCGATGGTAGAAATCACTCAACCGTGAAACTAAGCCAGACCTTGAAATATAATGCATACAGAAAAATGATGCATTATAAACATACACAACCCGAAAATCCCTATCTATTTATATACATCAGCACATCTACACATACTGATATCTAACTCCAGCTGTGTAGTAGAGTGCAAATACATGAAACGGATGAAGCCATACTTGCATAATTCGCTTTTATGTATGCATAGAGATGCTCATATGCGTACACATATGTGCATACGTATACGCAGTACATATATGTATACGCATATACGTACACACACACACACACACACATCGGTGGATTTACGAGGGGTTGCTGAAAAGATCCTGACTTTAAAAGTACTGCAAATCACTGGCTAGAGGCCCAATCCTCCAAGTTCGTTTACAGAGGTTTGAAAAACTGAAGGACCGCTGCAATAAGTGTGTGAATCTGTAAAGGGAATATGATGAATAAAATCATAATTAACTGACCCTTCTGTATTTTCTTTTACCCGAAGCCAAGACCATTTAAGCACTCCCTCGTAGGTAAGAAGGCGGCAGTCATGAGGGCAGGGATTGGTCGATAGACAAGTTCTTAAATACTACTTTATTTTATGGACCCTGAACGAATAAAAGGTAAGATTGAATGTGGTGGGATTTGAACTCAGAATTTAAATAGGAAAAGAGACGCTTCAAATCCATTTTCCCGGCGTTCTAATTATTCGGTTAATTTAAGATGCTTAGCCGCCATTCACAAGCGAGTATGACATGATAGCTTGCATCACACTTTTGCTAATTGTTTAGAATGTTTTTGCAGTCTAGTGACATAGAAAACTTCCCGTACTTCCTACTATCGACCTGGCGGCATATTGAAAATAAGTAGTTAGTAAGAAAGAGAGAGGTGAAGAAGAAGAAGAGAGAAGTGAGAAAGAAAAAAGAGAAAAGAAAGAGAGAGAAGAACTAGAGCTGTCCTTGTTGGTAATCAGTTTCAGGTGAGCAATCTGAAGCAATAGGTGGCACTTTGCACAATAGAACAAAGCATCGGGAATCGAACCCACGATCTTATGATCATTTGAACCGATATCTTGACCAACAAGCCACGTACTTTGATATACATCATATGCATGCATTATATACAGTTAAGCCATCATCGGACTGTCCGAAGAAGTCTTGGGTAGCCGAAATTTCGAAGCCACTGTCAATATAGTCTTTGCTAAATTTGTTAAAGAACCGTATCTGGTTCATAGGGGAGTGGCCATGAGAACGAGAACGGGCCCCAACTATGAAAACCTGTTTGTTGGCTACGTTGAGGCCCTAGATTCGGCAATGACAAACCGGTCTCGCACCGGTCTCGTGCCCCTTCGGCGCTAACGGTCATTTGCCACAGCATCATTTTGTATTCGGACTGTTTCTGCACAGGGGGACACCCGGTTTCCCGCCTCCGACGTGAACAGGAATTAATCTTCTGTCTTCGTTTCTTTGCGCCATATAGGCTCAACTAACCTCCTCTCTTCATCTAACACCAACCCCACACTGATTTCCGCACATTTCCCTTATCCATCTGCCCCCTCTCCACCAACACACCTTCATACCGCCCACATCGCTACCCTCAACACACACGCACAAATATACCCACACACCCTTACACACTGTTCAAATCATCACTCACTCCACACACTATTACACACACTATTACACACACACACAACCATGCACTATATACATGCACGCTATTCGGTCAGACGCACACATGCATACACATGTGCACACACCACTTGAAAAATTACACATCAAATGTTACACACCGCATACACACACCTTAAACCCACAAACCTTACACTCACACACCTTACACACGCACACACACACACACGCGTCAGACTCACTCGCTTCCATTCACACATACACACTCACACACACCATTCTCTCTCACATACACATACACAAACAAATATATATACACATATATACGACGGTCTTCTTTCAGTTTCCGTCTACCAAATCAACTCACAAGGCCTTGGTCGGCCCGAGGCCATAGAAGTCACTTGTTCAAGGTGCCACGCACTGAAGCCAGAACCATGTGATTGGGGAACAAGCATCTTACAACAAAGCCACACTTGCACCTATATACACACACATATGTAACCAGAAAATTACTAGCAGGTGTAAATATGTCTAAGAGTACATTTTATACACATATTAACTACAATGGAGAATACAAGTATACACGGCTACACCCCGCTCACGTATATATACCTGTCATATATATGTGTATTTATATAAAAATATACATATGTTTATGTTAAATATACACTCACTTGTACACATCTACATACAAATATCTATGTATATATTTGATGCTTATTCCTATGTGTTTTTCGTTAGTGCATATATATACATATATACTACATACATATGTACATCCGTTGTATGCTGTGATTTGTCCTAATTCCTGTATGAAGATTATATTTTCAGAACTGGCCCTACTGCTGATCAAAGATCTCACAAGACTGCCGGTAAAATATTGATAATTCAAACGAAAGTCACAGATGAATAGGCTTCTCTGGTATTTACATAATTTAATATATTAGCCACTCTATGTTGATGTTCACTGAGAAACTAGCGAGAATTATATTCCAAAACGAAAGCAACAAACATATTGATGCTCATACTTAAAAACCTACGCACACATCCGTATCACTTTATCGTTTATATTTTACATATTTCAGTCATTTGACTGCGGCCATGCTTGGGCAAAACCTCGAGGAGTTTAGTCGAACAAATCGGCTGCAAGAGTTATTTTAAAATTCTTGTGCCTATTCTATCGGTCTCTTTTGTTGAATTGGTAGGTTTGAGGGACGTATATATATACCCATACCGGTTGTCAAGCAGGAGCCAAACACAAATGAAAACACACATACATAAACGATTGGCTTCTACACAGTTTTCGTCTTCCAGATTCTCTCACAAAGTATTAGTCTCCTCAGAGCTATAGTTTACATTTGACCAAGGTGCCGAGAAGTGGAGTTGAATCTGAAACCACATGACTTCAAAGCGAGCCTCTGACGCGCACAGCCATACACTAAGCAGACCTATTGCAGATATGAGTATAATATGGGAACCGGTATAATATGGGAACCCTAAAATTCACTCTATAATTGCCCACCTGTATATAGCGTAATGTTTAAGAGCACGGGCTACTAACCCAAGATTGCGAATTCAATTCCAGGCAGTGCCTTGAATAAATAATAGTAATAATATCAGCAAAAAAATATCTTAGGAATGAGAACCCAGGTTTGGGTTCAAATTTCTACCAGGACACCTGATGAAGGCTCGAGAGTAAACCAGCCGAAACGTTGGTAGCTCGTCTTTCAAAAATCCATAAAGTTCTTATTTATTGCGACCATCTGCAAAAGTGTATAGAATGGTGAGAATTGTTTCTCCGAATCTTTATTTAGCTTTCAAATCGTTGACGAGTAATATTTGTGTAACAGCATTTTGGATTTCATATCGTGCTAAAACTCCGTCTGTCGTTGATTTTATTGCTGTTTAGCAATACGTCTGTCCTGATTAAGAGAATCAATTATCAAAGAGACTCTGATTGTGATCTTTCCGTTTTTTATCCAGAACCACACCCTCCATTGCGTTATTTCTCTTTATAAAAGGACAAAAATGATTTCAGAGAGAGACGTAGTTACCGTACGTTTTGGACGTTGGCCAATCGCATACGAACGCTTTCTTGAACCTGGTGCAGGCCAGGAATTCTCAGTATCTTACACTTTAAAGTCTTTTCGGATCCATAAAAAAAAAAAAGCATAATTTAAAATTTTAATAGAAATATAGAATTAACATCTTGCTGATATTCGCTTTGGAAATATCAGCAAGTCCGAGCGACACGAATACGAGAAGTGTGACGTCATCGATGACAATCAACCAGTTTTCGATATGTCGAATGAATGCTCTAGGTGCGTGAATAATATTCTTCGGGATGTAATTCTGCAACATGCTATTTAGCTCAAAGTTCGGACCATGCCAGGTGCATCAGAAGAGATCTGGGAACAATAGTGCTGAAGAGCTGGTTTACGTTCCTGAATACTCTGGAACTTCCGAACCAAGGCCCCATGTTTGGATGCAGTTTAAAGTCCTACACATGATTTAGTATGTATGTTTCAACGTTACCCCCACCCCATATATATAAGGTTTTAGAGATTTTTGCTTTTGGAGGGACGTTTCAAATATTGTCCTTTCCTCAAAATTTATCATGAGGTACCTGGGTTAACTTTACATGGAATCTATTTCTATTAATTCAAAAAATAAGAAAACAGACACATTAATGAACATTCAAGACACGTTCTATAATACATTACCCTTATAATTCTTTAGAGAAATCCATTCTGGTTCCTGTAGCGAAACAATGTTCATATCCTGGGCTTTCTTCCTCTCTTTCTCCAGTCTCGTAACGCTCCAAAATTTTATGGCTTCCAACCACTCCTGTGATGGAACCATTAAAAGATAAACCTGCACGAGTATGTGATATATGTGTGCTTAAGTGCTCATTTTTGATTATGCTTATGTAAGCATATTACTCTCTGTGTGTGTGAGTGGGTGGTTGGTTCATTTATGCATATCTATACATAATATTTTCCTAATATTCATTGCTTTCTATTTTCAGCAGTTTTCTAAAAATGCTTATTCCTTCTGGAAGAAATGTATATTGGTTTCGTGTTATCTCATTCATTGTATATTCACTGGAACTCACAGCTTAATTATATTAGCTATCATTACAATCTGTTGGTGATATTTTCTTCTTGCGTTTGTCCCTTTCCAATAAAACTTTAAGGTATAATCACCAACTGTTTCTCGATCACACTTGGTCTTCTCATAATCATTAGCTCTCTCTCTCTCTCTCTCTCTCTTTTTCTCCTTCCAGCCTATTCTTCCAGTTTAATGCTTCACAGCTTTCATTTTATACTAGTTGTAAAATTAATTACCGCTTGCTGCACGCGTAAAATGATTTACGTTTGTTAATAAGGTAGGTGAATCGTATAGTATAATTTCCATAGCAGTGTATAGTTCTCTACATTCTCGATTTATATTACCTAATTAGAATGAAGGGTTTTAAATCAGTTTCTCCGTTGTTCTGTTTTGTAAAAGAAAACGCACGTTAATGAAGACGATGAGTATAGCTACGAACTGCATCATTGGTTAAGAAACGAATGCAATGAATTGCCATGCGTGGCAATCGAAATCATAACTAAATCAGATCTGTCCGGAAGTTTAGAAAGACTGTGCATATATTGTGAAGAAGGGAAATAATTCCACACTGAATTCTTTGGTTGTCGTAGTGTATGATGATGTGAGGTGACTCATATGTGTGTGTGTGTGTGTGTGTGTGTGTGTGTGTTTGAGTGATAGACGGAGAGAGCGTGTTTGCATGTCTTTGTATGTGTGTGCATGGTGCAAAAATTATAAATAACAGGAAGATGAGTTAAAAAACAGAGTGTGTCAGGTTTCCGCCCAGGAAAAGTAGAAAGGAAAGTCTTTTACGTTTCGCGCATACACTCTTATGTAGAAAGAATAGCCAAGGACAGAGAAATGAACACACACACACACACACACACACACACACATACACACAGAGAGAAATACACTCACAAGCAACCACAACTATATCTTATATTATATATATACGCGCGACGGAAAAATGTCATGGCCTCATGTTATACAGCCATTAGACTGCTATATCATGAAAGTCTTTTCTTGAAGCCTGTGCTGTGTAGTGTTGACAGACTTCTATGAACAGTAGACAGATTCAAAGTCGATACTTAGTAGCTCTCTATGTTCTCGAGTTATGTTGATCGTTTTAGGTATGCCATATGATTCGGAAGGAGAAAAGTCGTGTTCATCACTTTTTTCACTGAATTTGGTGTAGTGGAGGCGGTAAAAAATGGTACATATTTTACAAAGAGTAGAGAATATTTTCTTGATGCAGTAGTGAAGATGCGTGGCATAGTGGTTAGGATGTTGTGTTCACGATCGGGAGATCATTGTATCGAATTCTGCCACGGGTGGTGGGTTTGTGGTTATGAGCAAAACACTTCATTTCAAATAATTCCCAGACGACACAGCCTTAAAATGCGTAACTCTGCGACGGATCGGCATCTCATTCTGGGGGAACGTTGTGGTGTCATTGATTTATACGCCATGGAAATCGAGTTGTTACATGTGAGTCACTAATGTAACGTGTTACGTGTGAGTCACTATATGTAACGTGTAAGACGGTGAGTGGGCTGAAACGTTAGCACGCCGGGCGAAATGCTTAGCGATATTTCGTCTGTCTTTATATTCTGAGTTCAAATTCCGCCGAGGTCGACTTTGCCTTTCCTCCTTTCAGGGTCGAAAAATTAAGTACCAGCTGCGTACTTGAGTCGATTTAATTGACTGGCCCCCTCCCCCAAAATTTCGGACCTTGTTGCCTAGAGTAGAAAAAAACAAAACAATATGTAATGTGTTCGAGTTGTAACACGTGTGTAGTTAGCATCTTTTTAAAGACAGTTCATAAAAAGAATCCATTTTCAGTGATTTCCTAATAAGGCGAGAATAAAGAATATTCAGAAGGCAAATTTATAAAATGAAAGCAGTGAAATTTATTCAGTGCTGTAATGAGTGCTAGCAAGAGGCAACAAGGATTAATCTTACATATGATTGGGAACCAAATATATGCGTGTATGCGAGACAGGAAAAATCGCATGACTTACTATATACCCTGAGGTTTATATAAAATAGAGTGGAGGCTGATGTTGATCAAATGCGTTGTATGAGGTTGGTGGTAGACACAAAAATTGTGGTTGTCAAAGGAAGAGATGTTGCTTCTATGCCATCGAATCCGATTCTAATTTGAAACTGCCACCTCACTGCAAGAATGAGTTTTTAGCTAAGGCAGATCACTACTGTTTTATTCATACACTTCCAGCTCTGATTGGTTGGAATCTGCCACAGCACAAATGAACAATACCACGGCAATAAATAGCTATTTCCAGGAAATCGGATAAATATGAGTTGTACGGAACGAGACAGAACTATACATACTCACATGCTTAATACAATGTTTAATCAGATAAGTTCGTTTCATTTCCACGAGCTTTATCTAGAAATGACTTATCGATAGACCTTCATACCCATTTAAAGGTTGGTTCGAGAGCAAGGACATATTGCATATCAAATTATTTGACACGTTTTGTTAAAGCTCACATCAGCGATCCATTAATGTGTCTACGACTTTCTTTTATTCCGATTTTAGCTATCGGAACTATTATTTTTGATCCTATTAGCCACAAAGTGCTTCTTCTGAAATCAATAGAGTTCCTCTGTGGTTTAGGTTATCTTTGATCTTTGATGATATTTTTGGTTTAATGTAACACATACCATACCTGTGTGAGATAGTTTTTAGACACACTCTCGTTATCTTTGGGAATAGCCTAAAACTGAAATTAATTTTTGTATTTATCATGAAAATTGCACCAGAAAAGGGAGACACACACATACACACACACACACACACACACCTATTTGCATATTAGCATATATATATATGTATATATATATATATATATACATACATATGCATTTATCTATCAACATACATACATATTAAACAACATCCATATTATA
>NC_068985.1:92005989-92009389 GCF_001194135.2 Octopus bimaculoides | reverse complement strand
TCTCATATACACACACAGACACACATTCATATATAAACACACACACACTCTCACAAATGTGTGTGCGTGTGTCTGATATGATGTACCAATATCGTCGTTTGGTTTCCCATTCGGTTGGCATGAAATACAGGGTGAATAAAGGGGTGGTACTCCGTCAGTTCCAGCTGATCTGATCAACGGAACAGCCTGCTCGTGAAATTAACGTGCAAGTGGCTGAGCACTCCACAGACACATATACCAGTAACGTAGTTCTCGGGGAGATTCAGCGTGACACAGAGTGTGGCAAGGCTGGCCCTTTGAAATACAGGTACAACAGAAACAGGAAGAAAGAGCGAGAGAAAGTTGTGAGGAAAGAGTACAGCATGGTTCTCGACCACTCCCTGCCAGAGACTCGTGGAGTTTGGGGTGTCTTCGTGCAATAAACCCTCACAACGCCCGGTTTGGGACTGGAAACCGCGATCCTACAACCGCGAGTCCGCTGCCCTAACCACTGAGCCATTGCACCTCCACGACAGAGTGAATAAAAAGGGCCTGGAAACTGACAATTTACTACGATTGATCAATCAATTTCAGAGAACAGAAGGGTGTTCTTCCTGTTTTCACATCGTCTTGTGTTGCTCATTGATTATTCCTCTTATATTGCCATTCTGAAATTTTTAATTTGCATTTATATTCGACTGATATCGATGCATCTTAATTCAATAAAAGCAACATAATTATGACTACATTACCATTATCAAAGTATCTCCTCTCTATAACATTTTAATTTTTTTTTTGTTTTCTATAGACTTAAAATTTTGCCAACTTTGCACTTATTACATTTCGCATTATATCTCACTAAAAAACGATATTTTTGCGTTTTCAATAACAAAGTATGTGAAGTTTAATCCAATGATATTAATTTGTGACATTATTTTTGTTGAAACAGTTATTAATGTGATATACTATTCAGTAATTCAGGAATGGAACGGTATTGAGTTATGACGACAGTTATCGGTTAAAATAATTGGTATGCGGTATTCATCGAAGTTATATCATTCTGTTTTCCCGTAGTACAAAAATGCACTTTATTTATTACTAGTCGGGCCTTAATAGTTTATATCGCTGAGCGTTAAATATGGCGCATCGGTAACCAATTTACCTCGTCTAAATCGGTTAACAGCTACCGAAGTTACAATTGAAAGCAGTTTGTAAGATAAAGCTGATGTATTAATAAACAATTGACAACAAAGGGGTTTTAATTGAACAGATTGTATATATATATATATATATATATATATATATACACAGACATCTATTTCTTATGTTACGTTCGTCCGATAGCCGAAAGACCCTTTGTGTTTGTTATGCCCTTGTGTTTGTGTATGTACATTCGTTTGCTTTGCTCAGGTGTTTAATGCCTTCAGCTTAAGCCCTTGGCCCAACTGGTTTCGAGTAGTATCGGAGAGGTTTTGAGGAAAATACGTGAACATTCCAGACTCCGACTGAAGAAACAATTGACTGCGAATGATCCGTGTATCTTGTTTTTGTTTCTGTCTGCCGCTGTTGTGCTATCGTTCTTCTCCTGATTGTTATGTTTTCACGATTCCCCTTTCTTGTGTATTTTACCTTTGATTTACATACACACCACACACAAACACAAACGCACACACTCACACATACATACAGGTATGGTGATGAAAACAGGAAGAATGGAACTCAAAATATGAATATATTCTTTTATTCTATTACTTGTTTCAGTCATTACTTGTGTTTTAAAACCTGTCAGTCAGCAGCTGGTTGTAAATCTTATCTGAGGATCCATCAACAAAGTGTTTGTGCTGAGAGATGGGGTGTGGTGTGTGTGTTCATGAGACAGCTATCGTCTGCCAAGATGAAACAATCATTATTTACGTATGTATGTATGTCATTATTCAGTTTATTTGAAGATTTCTTGCCAATAGAGAAAGAGCCAGTTTTAACCTACATCCAAGGCTCCTTCATTGGAATTTCAACATCAACAATAGGGTATTTTTGTATGTATGTATGTATGTATGTATGTATGTATGTATGTAAGTATGCATGTATGTATGTATGTTTGTATGTATGCATGTTATACATGCTCATATATACTTAAATGCTAAACTTCCTGAAAGTTTTACAGACTTTTATAGTTCCAGGGATTGAATGGATCTGTAGTCTTCGAATCAGTTTTTCCTTTTCTGGTTTTGAGAAGCCTAGTTTCTCAAGATTGGTATTTAGGTAGTGTTACATATCCCAAGGCCCCATCTAATTGCAAGTGTAAACCTGAACTTGTAATCTGGATAGAGTAACCGCAGTTCTCAATAGTTCAGGGTACGTACGTACGTATGTATGTATGTATGTATGTATGTATGTATGTATGTATGTATGTATGTATGTATGTATGTATGTATGTATGTATATATATATATATATATATATATATATATATATATTTGTAAACAAACCCGAAGGCGGTAAATTACGGAGAACAGTGTTTTAGTTTAGTCGCTTTAAATGGAGCATATATTATTATCATAGTAAATATATAATTATAGTTATTATAATTTGATACTTTGATAGGCTTTGGGCCAGTATTGACCCAGGCTATGTCTAACTTAATAGCACCTCCTGGTAAAGTCTTTCAAATCAGGAATCTGACAACATGGCCCACTCAAGGAGAGAGTTGTTCTTTACGGAAACATATCCGGGTGTAGGAAGTTCATCCAGGATTTTATGAAGGAATTTGTCCAATGATTTCTTGAACTTTATGAGGTCTTTTTCTACTTTAATGTGTTTTGGTGTAATGTTAAAGAGAGTGGGACCAATTGAGGTGAAATTATTGTGCCGTGTTGTTTTAATGAGATGCGAGTGCGATTTTTATTGTGGGCGGATAGCATGGGGACCAAGTCTTGGGTGTATCTTAAAGGCGATGCCAACATAATTTGGGTAATGCTGATGGAATATTTTCCACATCATGCAGATGATGTAGCGCCCACAGCAGCATAGGAGAGAATAAAGCTTAAGCTTTTCTCGTCGACCTCAATAGTCATGGCCTGCCATGTCATCTATCTTTTTTGTGATTGACCTTTGAGGTGCTTCAATTTTCGTGATACTTTGTTTCATGTGTGGAGACCACAGTGGGCAACAGTATTCAAGGTGGGGTCGGGCAAAAGTAGAGAAGGGAAGGGTAATGATGTGGATATCTCTTTAGTGGAAAGTTCTGCGAATTCAGGACCATATTCTGCGAGCCATGTCATCTTAGCTGTTTATATGAGCGGCCCAGCTTACGTTGTTGTCCACAATTACTCCAAAGTCTCTGATGTAGTTGGATGCAATGAGAGTTTAACCTGAAGGAATTATCGTTTTATATATATATATACATATATATATATATATA
>NC_068985.1:91997775-92005261 GCF_001194135.2 Octopus bimaculoides | reverse complement strand
GATGAAAGACCAAGTCAATCTTGGCAAAATTTGAACTCAAAATGTAAAGACGGAAGAAATGACGCCAAACACTTTATCCGGTGTGCTAAGAACTCTACCAGCGCCCCAACGCTATTGCATGTTAAATACTTGCTTCAAATTTTGGCACCAAGCCAGTAATTTCGGGTGAGTGCGTATGGCGATTACATCGGCGGCATTGCTCAACTAGTACTTATTTTATCGACCCCAAAATGATGAAAGGCAACGCTGACCTCGGTGGCATTTGAACTGTAAACAGATGTTACTAGGCATTTTTAGCCACGTGCTTAATTCTTCGACCCCGAAAGGATGAAAGGTTAAATGGACCTCGGCGAAATTTGAATTCAGAACGTAGACACACGAAATGCCGTTAAACATTTCGCCGGCGTGCTAAAGATTCTGCCAGCTCGCCGCATTGTTAGACATATATATTCATAAGGGATGGCCACAACTAGAATGTCCTTAATCATAGTTCTGCTTCTTTATGGCTGTCCTGACTGCAAGAACAGTAACATCAACAAAAGCTGCGCTTTAACAGAATCATTACTGTGCCGGATTAAAAGCATTTCAGCATTTCATTCAGCTCTTCACATTCTGAGTTGAAATTCCGTCGAGATCAACTTTGTCTATCCTCCCTTCGAGGTCAACTGAGCGCTGAGGTTAATGTATTCGACTGACCCCTCACCTCAAACTTGCTGGTGTTGTGCCAGTGAGGCGCAGGAGTGGCTGTGTGGTGAGTAGCTAGCTTACTTACCAACCACATGGTTTCGGGTTCAGTCCCACTGCGTGGCACCTTGGGCAAGTGTCTTCTACCCATAGCCTCGGGCCAAATAAAATCTTCTGAGTGGATTTGGTAGACGGAAACCGAAAAAAAGCCCGTTGTATATATGTGTGTATGTGTTTGCCCCCCCCCCCCAACATAGCTTGACAACCGATGCTGGTGTGTTTAAGTCCCCGTAACCTAGCGGTTCGGCAAAAAAGAGCGATAGAATAAGTACTAGGCGTACAAAGATAAAGTCCTGGGGTCGATTTGCTCGACTAAAAGCGGTGCCCCAGCATGGCCGCAGTCAAATGACTGAAACAAGTAGAAGTATAAAAAAGGAAAAAGAAAAGCAAAGAAAAATTGCTTCAGCTATAACAACAACAACACCAACAACAACCTTATCAACAGAATTACCATCAACAACAACAGATAGAACGAAGAGCTTCGTAAATTTTTGTATATCCTGTGTTTAAGTTGCGAGTGAGTGAATAGATCAGCGCATTTCTGTGTTGCTGAGGTCGGTCGATTTGGTCGAACAGAATTTGTCGATGGATAAAATATGATTTACTACTGACATTGTTGTGTCACCTAGGCAGGGCCTTTGGATTCGCATATTTCACATTCACGTCTAAAACGTCTGTTAATTCTCATCCAGGCGTTGTTTCATCTGATGTTAGAACCTCATAGAATAAAACAGAGAAAATCAAAATGAAACATATTTTTGCCGTTCGAATATACAGAAGCCTTTGCAAGTGAGAGCTGTCAAACGTTTCATCGTAGTGTAACGAATAATATAAATGACAGTAATATATTAGCAGGATTCATTCGACTGTATCCAGTCTCAATGACAACAAACATGACCTTGTGTAGAGTCAATATACATTATCGTAGTACAACTTTTCGCCGCTCTAGTATTATTGTTAGTAACACTATTCCCTGTCGTATTTTGTTCTGAAATCTCCGTTATATTATTCACCAATTCACCAGACCATAGAATTAAATTATTTACTAAGCTACTTAATAACAAACCCATTTTCGTTTTGCGTTTACTTACATCTGCATTTTTTTTGTTTCTAATATTTGAGAGATTTTCATCGTAATATTTTCTCAATTCAGTGTGTGAGAGCATAATCAGTAGAGCATGGTGATTAAATACTCTCATGCAGTGTTCAGTTATGGTCTTTTGCAATCGTGGTTCAAGTCCAGTGAGAGTCGACTTTACCAGTTGCCATCCTGTAGTCGCTAGAATAGATTCCAGTCATCTATCGATTCCTTTCCATGTTTCATTTGTTCCTACCCAACTTACCCAATACGTTTGTGGTTTTGTACTAAATTGAGGATTCGTTGCTAAAAGATTCTGTTAAAGCGTAAAAAACAGAACAGTTTCAATTCCCGGTTGAAGCTATTTAAGTATCATTACAAGGTCAAAATCTTTAAAATGTAAGCAGCACTTCTTAATCCTTTGCGTCATTTATTTTTTACCCCGGGTGTAAAAGAACATACCGGAGGTAAAAAAAAAGAATGCTGTGTAAAGTTTAGCAGTCTTGAGAAAATCAGTATAATAATAGCTGTAAATTGATTTCTCATCTGTTTCCAATCGTAGGAACATCGGGATATGCCCGTTTTCCCATCCTCTAGCTAAAGAGAGGAGCAGTACTCGACTTTTTAGTAACTTAGAAGAGAAAGGGTGCCATGCGGTAGAGGAATGTTTTCCTCAAACTGGTCACATGACACGAAAGCTTCCCAAAGTGTTAACTCCGCTAAAAGGCAATCAAACATCAGTCTACGATCTTAAACAGGGTGACATATTGTGTCTCCGTAGAAAAAAGAACAGCTACTAGAAATATGTAAAAAAACTACAAAGATGGAAAGTAAATTAGTTTGATTTGAAATGCAGATAGTAATTTCATTTTCCAAATACTGTCACTACTCTCGTTATTATTTTTACTGATGTCCTTAAGAAAGATGTAACGTACACAGCATCACATCTATAGGCAAACTTTTCTCTAAGATAAGATAGAAGTTATTATGCTAATTTATTTAAATACGAGGAACCGTTGGGATCAATAAAGGAATACTCACCACACAACTCTGTTTCCACTAAACCTAAGACGGTTCTTTTTTCTAAAATCTGATTTATGTAACACCAAACGTAGTAAACAGAAGCTTTTTACTTCATATCTCTTTTGATTTCTCTGTTTTTGTTTGTCTGCATTTTCATTCCTTCGTTCATTCCTTCTTTTTTTCTGTTTTTCTTGTTTTTTTCTTTCTTCCTCACTCTCTTCTCCGGTTTCTTCGGATTAAAGATTTTTACAGTGTATATTTCTGCTTCTTGATGGTACAAGTCAATCACTAGTAACATTCGCAGTCATACTTCCAAATTTTAATCGACCAGCCAAGTCAAGTAAAGTGTTTTCAGATTTTTGGCACGAGGCCAGCAACTTTTTTAGGAGTAGAGGGATTATCGATAACTTTGACGTCAGTGCTCAACTAGTACTTACTTTATCGAACACTAAAGAGTGCCAGGCAACGTCGAACTGAGAACATAATGAGTCAGAAGAAACGCTGGGCGATCTGAAGACGATTCTGCCATCTCGCTGCCTTAGAGTCGCTACGATATGTTCTGCCAGGACTTACAGCAGAACAACTTCAGTTCATTTAGAATTCAGAGAATGAGAAAAAATTCCCGATACTGTTTCCAATGAGGAATTGAATTTATGTAGACAATATTCAAAGGTGCATTTCTCCTTAATATTTATTTCTTCCAGCTTAGTATCAATTCTATCTTGATGACAAATGCAGTTGATATCTTGAAGAGAGCGGTAGAATGGCAAAGCATTAATAAGTCCGACAATATACCTTGTGGTATTTTTTACCATTTGATTCTAATCCACATTCTGAATTCTAATGCTGTTGACGCCAACTTTCATAAATCCAGCTTTGATAAACGGGACTAGTACTCGTCAAATGCTGACGTAGACTCAATCGACTACATTCACCCTTCAAATGTGAGGCATTGTCTCTCTGTCAGAAATCAATATTCACAGAAGCAAGACTCTCTTCAACTCAGTTCCCCAATATATTATCGATAGTCTATTAAAATCGAAATGGTGAGAAACAAAACCAGTTTCTGCAGAGCTCGAACTAATGTTCTGCTATCACTATTTGGTTTCAAAAGGAGGTAATCTTTCTGAAATTCTTCCAGCAGAAATAAATCATCATAAGTTGAAATTCAACCAGAATTTTCAATGGTATTCGGCCGTACGCCAACATGTTGACAATAAGTGATTGATTTTGTTAGATAATCGATTAGCAGGTCAGAAAGAGATGATTATAACCCAGGCTTTTTATATTTCTTTCTTTCCCGTGCTGCAATGCACAAATCCGTGGAGGGGAGGGGGTGTCTGAACAATTAAAATATTGGTTTGAAATGTTGTTACGATGCCAACAAGTTCCGGGAATATGGTAAGACGATTAAACCGACCTCAGTACTCAACTGGTACTTCTTAATTCGACCTCAAAAGTTGAAAAGCAATGTCGACCTCAGCAGAATATGAAACCAGAAAGTAAAAACGGACGAAATGTGGCATCGCCTTAGGTTATCCAAAAATATTGCATGCAACTTATGTAAAACAATCATACAAGACAATAATTTTAGCAAAGAAAACAAATCATCTTGAACCTAATACAGATAACCTCATATAGTTAGGGGGAGCCAATACGCAATCACGTGTTCTCCAATGAATAACAGCTAAATAGCCCTCATTTCACAACTTACTGTCTAGAGGAAAGGAAGCGCACATTAGATGATGTAGTTCTAGATATACTATGTCTAAGAAAAAGACATGATGATCAAGGATGGAATAGTTTTGATGGAAACTACCGTTTTGACATCAACTTATGCCATGAAACAAATTCCGTAAAATGAAACATAATTCTATCAGGCAAATAACACGGTTATCCCTGCTACAAACTTCCATCAATAAAGTTTTTTCCTCCAAGAGCATTAGTATTATTATTTTTTTTGTTTTAACTGGTTCTCCATCTCTTACGACGATGAGCGTTCCAGTTGATTTGATCAGCGGTACAGCCAGCTTGTGAAATTAACGTGCATGTGGTTGAAAACTCCACACACATGCGTACGCCTAACGTAGTTGTCAGGTGGGTTCAGCATAACACAGAATTTTGCGAGGCTGTCCGTTTGAAATACAAGTACTTCGCATTTTTGGCAGCTGTATGATCGAGGCAATGTGAAATAAAGTGTCTTGCTGAAGGAGTAGAATGCACCGACAGGAGTCGAACCTACGGCCTCACTATCGTGAACCGAATACCACAACCCACTAAACCACGCCACCATTGCTTTACTACATCCTCCCAAGAAGGATATATCTCCTACACACGTCTAACGAACACAAACAGACGTAATGAAGCCAAACTAACAATATTATTAATAACGTCTCTTTCCGTGTAGGTGTTGTATGACGAAAGCCTGAAGAACAAATGTGGAGCTCCAGCTGGGTCCACAAACAAAAGAAAGCCAGATAACGGAAGCACGTGACTACTGCGGTTGTTGCAGTTATCGTTTTCCCCATTTTCAATTTACACCGTTCTATTCATTTTATATTTCTGTTCTCACTCTCTTTCTCTTTAATACACACACATTCTCTCTCTCTTCACTCACGCTCTTTCTTCCCCACTCTCTCATAGAGATTTATCGTTTCGCGTTTTATGTTCCTAAAATAACTTATTAATTAAAGCATGTGTTGAATATATTAACTAACAATTAATTTCCATTCTTAGTATTTTGATTTACTGAAATTCTGTCTTGTTTGCAGCTCGGTCGTCTCCTGCTAAACATAGACTCGCTTAATTTATAGGCTCCTCACACTCTCTTCTTCTACATG
Organism: Octopus bimaculoides; assembly: GCF_001194135.2. Taxonomy (NCBI): domain Eukaryota; kingdom Metazoa; phylum Mollusca; class Cephalopoda; order Octopoda; family Octopodidae; genus Octopus; species Octopus bimaculoides. The sequence goes on along the minus strand of NC_068985.1, from coordinate 91,999,576 downwards.
CAGAGAATATTCTTTTCTACTCTAGGCACAAGACTCGAAATCTTTTGGGGAGTGGGGGGCAGTCGATTAGATCGACTTCAGTACTCAACTGGTACTAATTTTATCGACCCGAAAAGATGAAAGGCAAAGCCAACCTCGGCGGAATTTGATGTCAGAACGTAAAGACAAACGAAATACCACTAAGCATTTCGCCCGGTTTGCTAACGTTTCTTATTTCTTTATTACCCACAAGGGGCTAAGCATAGAGGAGACAAACAAGGATAGACAAAGGGATTAAGTCAATTACATCGACTCCAGTGCGTAACTGGTACTTATTAAATCGACCCTGAAAGGATGAAAGGCAAAGTAGACCTCGGCGGAATTTGAACTCAGTACGTAACGGCAGATGAAATACCGCTGAGCATTTCTCCTGGCGTGCTAACGATTCTGCCAGCTCGCCGCCTTACATGCAGAGAATATTAACTCTGTAGCCTTAAAGTGAAGGCTCGTGGCTTAGTGGTTAGAGGCATTCGAAGGTCGTGAGTTCGATTCCTGGCAGTGCGTTTCATCCTTCAGCAAGACAATTTATTTCACGTTTCATCAATCCATCCAGTTGGCAAAAATGAGCAGTACCAATAATCTAAAGAACCATGTTATGTTGGCAAACAATCTTTACTCCAACCTTACAATGTGTTCCGAATAACAGGTCACCTGGAACCGTGTTTTTTCTATGTCAAGCAACATCAGTAGTGATACAACATTGAAAACTTTAGCGACACTTATGTTCTTGATCTTGACATAATCAAAGCATACCACTCAAAGATCCTCCGATACAAATCACCAGCTTTTGACACCTATCTATATTTCATGTCTTGGATAAGAAATTTCATTTAAACCATATCATTGCAGTTTGCACTGAGGAATTCCTGGCGCATATTCTATCAGCTCAGGTGTACCTCAATTTTTAATATCGTTTTCATCACTTTTTCTGGATATTAAATATCTGATTGATCATGCTTCTAAGCACACACATACATACACACAAACACACACACACACACACACACACACACACACACACACACACACACACACACACACACACACACACACAGACACCCCCCACCCCCACCCACACACACACACCTCACCACACAGATACACGATACTACTTTTCATTATACTCCTTAACCTACGGCATTCAGGTGCCATACACACGTCAGAAACATATCACTTACAATGCAAGCATGGCTTCGGTGAACACAAATCGAGAAAATATTCTTTGGTGGAGAAATGAAAGCTTACTCTTATCCAGCAGCACCGAAACATATCCAAGGTAAAGATGCTAATAATATTAGATGCCAAACTAAGGCGGTGTGCTGACAGAATCGTTAGACCACAGGAGAAATTACTTAGCGGTATTGCGTTTGTTTTTACATTCCGGGTTCAAATGCCACCGTGGTTGAATCTGACGTCGATAAAATAAGTACCAGTTGAGTACTGGAGTCGATGTAAAAGACTTACTCCTTCCAAGAAATTTCTGGCCTTGTGTCAAACTTTGAAACCATTGTGATCGACAAGCCTAAAGTGGAGAACTGGCCAAATCGATAGCACGCCGGAAAAAATGTTTTGCGCCATTTCATTCGATTTTACGTTGAGTTGAAATACCACTGACGTCAACTTCGTCTTTCATCACTTCAGGGTCGATAAAATAAGTAGCAATCGAACACTGGGGTGGATGTAATTGACATAGCCCTTCCCCTCAAAAACCGCTGGCTTTCTGTGAAAAATTCGAAGCCAATATTCGATATTAGACCCTAAA
>NC_068985.1:91995551-91997331 GCF_001194135.2 Octopus bimaculoides | reverse complement strand
ATATATATATATATATACGACGGGATTCTACACTGTTTTCGCTTACGAACACTCACAAAGTATTGATCAACCCACGTGTTAATAGAAGGCACTTGTTCAAGACATCACTCAGACGGACCAAACCACAAATCGCAGGAGTGTAGAGCGAGCTTCTTAAATACACAGACAAGTCCACGTCTGTGGTCACGTGACTTGTAAAAGTTTATCAAAATCCTCACTGCAAAGATTGGAACTTTTCTTCAAAGTAAGGAATTACTTCCATCTGGCGCAATTCCTGATATGTTTTATAAAACACTTGTTAGGTGCACATAAAATAAAACGTAATATGAAATCAACAAATTGACAAGGGAACAAGAATTACGTAATCAGCTTATTATATTAAAGCTGTCTCTGCCATAGAAAGCAGACTACTCTGAGCTGTATGCTTGTGCATTACCTTATAGCTTGCCATATGCTATTCGGTGAAGCATTTATCATTAAGTGCGCTGCATCTCGCAGCAGAAACAGGTGTAAGCTAATGAAGTTGATTTTATAATTTCTCTTCTCTTGCTATTTCATTAATTCCAATTATATATACATGTATGTGTTTGTGTGTGTGAGTGTGTGTGTGTGTGTGTGTGTGTGTGTGTGTGTGTGTGTGTGTGTGTGTGTGTGTGTGTGTGTGTGTGTGTATTTGTGTGTGTGTATGTGTGTGTGTGTCTGTGTCTGTGTGTCTGTCGAACGAACGAACTTAGTGGGGTTGCGCAAGGTGAAATGGAGTAAATCCTAACTGACGTAACCGGAGCCCAGACCAGCAAAACCAGTCTGGTCAAAGGCAGTATGAAAAAGAACAACACTGTCTTCACCGGACACCGGTCACGAGGTAGAGAAGAGGAACTACAAAGAGAGGGAAAAAATGAGATAGATAGATTGATAGAGAGAGAGAGAGAGAGAAAGGACGAAGGAACGGAGGAAGTTAGGAAACTGAATGAAGAAAGAGAAAAGAAGGGTAGAAAGACTAGAAGTAGGGAGAGATAGAGGTGGAAGAGTAAAGACAGTTAAGAATCGCACAATAAATTTGAGGCTTTGCGCCGATTGTCATAATATAATACGAAGGCCTGAAATTTGTCAGATCAAAATACATTTTGGCCAAAGGGAGATAACAGCGTTAATCCATTTTCTCTTCTTTTCGAAATGTGGCTGAAATTTGTGTTTACTAAAAGTACATGATCGCACGGATGCATTTCACCCCTATATAACATAATAACGTTAAATGCTTTTATGAGATCATTACTTCACATTACAAACTCCTTTGCACACCAATTTAGTACTAATCAAATTTGCATATATTGTTAATCACTATTAGCAACTATTCACTTTGTGGTTCAGAAAATTAGTAAAATATCACTGGTGAAGTAAGCTGCCGCAGAAACAGGTCGGAAAGATTTGGTTGTCTAGACATAAAGAAAAACTTAACGTGGCTTCAGCAGAGTTCATAATTTCCGTGACGTGGTTAAATGTATTTGTGTGCTAAAAAAAAAAAATAATCTCGTAAGTTTATCAAGCATCTCTATCAGAGAACGCCTTCTAGTGCTTCTTGTATGTCTGTATATATCTGTTCATGTACATATGTAAACACACACACACACACACGCACACACACACACACACACACACGCGCGCACACACACATGCACACACACATACATATATGTGTATGTTGACATATATGTATATATATATCTTTATATATATATATATATACACATACATACATACATATATATATATATATAAATAT
>NC_068985.1:91985649-91993149 GCF_001194135.2 Octopus bimaculoides | reverse complement strand
ATAAGGGGAATGAATTTGATCATAACTTGATCATAATCTACTCGTTTAAACATGACCTGGGGTTAAAGACTAATTACAACATCTACAGGTGAATGCGGGTGAACGTGGAAATAACATGGTAGTCGACGTAGCCTTTAATTAAAACATAATTAGTGTTCTAAAGTTCACAATCGATATTAAATTTGGTGGGTAAGAATTAATCGATTGAATCTACTCCAATACTTGAAATGTAAATAATTATCGATCCCGAAGGAGTGGAAGGTAAAACCGATAACTTCGGCAATTGCACTGACTGACATAAGGTGACGTAAGTAAATACTGGAAAACATGAAGTTCGATCATTTATCGATTCTCTCCTTCAAACAGGGCCCCTTTTCAACAATAGTTTGTTTTGTAAAAGTATGCTTCAAATTTAGATAAAAGAGGGATTCGAAGTGAAGGGGATTAAGACATTGTGTTGATGGCCGCCAATACTTCACGTGTACTTTACTGTATTGGTACCAAAAGAATGAAAAGTGAACTTGGACATGCCGGCGTTTGAACTCAAGAAGTAGAAATCCTGGAAAAATAAAAGAAAACATATTTACTGTGGCAAGGCGAAGGCAAAGAATGAGTCCTGAAACAGTAAAGGAAAACTTAACCATTTGTTCCACATGGATGATCTGAAGCCTTTTAGCAAGAATAGAAAAGAGATCGATTCCTCAGTACAAACTGGAAAACTCTTCATCAAAGATACAGGCATGGAATTTGGTATAGATAAGAGAGAATTATTAGTCATGAAAAGGGGATAGGTAGTCAACAGCGAAGATATCCAGTTTCCAGATGGCCAAACGTTAAAATCACAGAAAGAAGTATCTAGGAATATTAGAATTTTACAGAGTACTAACTATAGAAATGAAAACGAAAATTGCAGAGTACATCAGAAGGGTAAGGAAGCTAATGAAAACAAAGCTAAATGATCCGAATCTAGTGAAGGTTGTAAATACCTGAGCAGTATCGTTACTTAGATATTCAGCAACTTTTGTGTACATCGGACAAAATCTGAATGAGCAAATCTAGACAGCAGACTTATGAAGGAATTCAATATGAATGGAAAGTCCGCCCAAGAGCAGGAGTAGTTAGAATAAACTTACCCAGAAAGGAAGGTGGCAGTGGGTTAATGTCAGTAGAAGACTACGTGGAGTTAGCTACAACAGATATAAGTGGGTAATACTGAGGAAAGTTCATTAAGAGTTGCTAGAGTTAAAGTATGACATAAGGAAATCAAAAAGCCAAATGAAGTTAAAATCCAGAAAAAGAAGAAAGATTATCGGCAAGAGAAGGCTTTGCATGGTAGATTCTCAAAGATAGTTACAGGAAATAGTAGTGCTAAGAAATGGTTATGGTTGCAGAAAGGAAGGCTGAAAAGGGATACAGAATATCTGTTAGTAGCAGCAGCATAGGACCTAGTATTGAAGTCTAATTTGATAGAAGCCAAGATAGACAAAGGCCAATGCAGGTTATGTAAGTCAAAAGTGGAGTGTGTTACTCACAAAGTAAGTGAATATATCATGCTGGTACATAAAGAATACGAGAACAGACATGGCAGCCTAGAGACAGTAATCCACTGGTTGTTATTTAGAGCTAGAATTTGACCATCCAAATGGTTATGCAATCCACTTTCTAGGCTAGATTGCAGGACTCTATATTCCTTCTTTCTCAGTACAACATCAGCATAGTGTTTCTCTAGGTGACTGAGTAGACCATTTCGATTCCAGGTATGGTGTGAACATGCAGGAATTTTTACCGTTTGAGAAGGTGAGTTCCTACATGTGTTGAAACGTTTTTGATTGGGTTCATTCGTTTGTGTTCACGCTCTTTTTACTCTCTGTCACCAGATATAGCTTGCATCGGTTATTCAGCTTCAGTTCATTCCTTATCATCACAAGACAATGGAGTAGTATTGCCAACGGGTGGCCCATTACTCTCTGGTCATCTATATTTTTCTCATCAAATGATAGGGCCAAGGTGGAGTTCATTTTTCAATCATTCTCGTAGTTAAGGTCCAATGATGAAATTTAGAAAATCAACAGTTTCTTACTTTTGTTGTTCCTGTTGTAAATTCTGTTGCTGTTTTTCCGTCATTATGTCATTACTTAGATTAGAAAGCTCTCGAGTGAGTCTTATAACCACGTATTCCACACAGATATTATGCGACCACAATGCGGTGAGGCACTTGAATGGCTGTCTAATTTTTGAGGGTTATCAGAACTTGCATGCCCAAGTAGTCCCCACTCCAAACGTACATTCATTTTGGTCGTACCAGTACTCACAGTCTACTAGTACTGACTCACATACGTGACAAGCCAAAGGTTAAAGTTTGTGTTTGTGACTCTGAAACATATATTGACTCGAGCTTGAGAAAAGGTTCAGGATTCACAGTTTCAATCTAATACTTTGTTCTAGAAGTCCAACCATGCAGTCCAACATGAATCATGAAATACATAAATTTAAATAAATGAAACAACAAAACAATATCCCATATATATCATCATCAGGTGTTTATTTGAAATTATATTGAAACCTCTACAGCTTTCTAACGGGCTGTGATATAAACTTATCTTGTTCTTCTTTACATTAAATCGAAGAAAACAAATAGTTTTGTGATATACCTGTTTCACGTGCTTTTTGTCCTCAGAGAAGAACAATATTCAAAACTACTTCGTGACAGGTAAAATTGGTACGAGGTTTGCTGCCTTTGTTGCGTGCAAAATTGTTGGTTGCTGTTTGTGAAATTGTCATTTTCCTTTCTCATGCAATACGCATGCCTGTATTTGCTTGTGTAATTATTATAATTTTCTTTCTGTCTGTTATATTTCTTCGTGTTTGTAAAATTCTGGAAGACAAGTTAAAAATTCTTGGGTGTATGTTCACCAGACGAAGAAACGTTGTTATAAATGTAAGCGGAATTTCAAATTATATAGTAACAAAAATATCATCACAAATTGCTAGTAAAGAATAATGAAATTCTATCGCAAGTATCAACGAAACAAGGTTTCTTCAAAGAAATCAACGAATACATAACAGAAGCCGAAATGAGGTGTAATTATAAAGAAAGCTAGAACAAACAACAGGAAAAGTTGTAAATCTAAGCTACAAATGGGTCAGAAAATATCATTATATACCATTATATACAATCATATACAATGGCAAAGAGAAACTGTACAGGGCCACAGGCTGCAAACACAGAACATAATGGATGTAGAATAAACAAGTAAATTTCTCAACCCAGGCCGAGAAGTACAGGAGTTAAAGCTGAGACGGAATGATATTTTACAATAGCGAAATGTCAAAAACCTCCATCAGAAACCATCAGAAACCATCAGAAACCATCAGAAACCACAAAGTTGAATACATTAAATAGTTGTAAACTTTGTAACTCAGCTCAGAGACATTCCTCATTTATTCATCTCTTCACCTACATCACTCTCTGTTTCTACATTCTAAAATCTCATTTGCCACTTCAGTCAGTCCTCTTTGCGTGGATATTTTAGCTTGCTGTCTACCTTCCCTGCTCATTCCGTAGGATAAGCAAGAATACTCAGGACTTGTTTTTACTCCCTGAAAACGAAGTCTAGGAGGATTGACTGATATGCTGACGGATCATGCATTAGCGTTACATAACCACTCTGTACCAATGCGAATTTGTACTGTCACTCCGGCTGCACAGAGAATGTAATACATTACTGTAAGGACGGGGTTTGGGGACTGTCAAGGTATCTGGGTATAGACTGAAGAAGATCATTAATAACAACGATCTCACATGTCTATGAGAACCTACGGAGACAACGAGCACAGCCACTCCCTCTAGGTCAGTGCTTGCTAAACGATTTCGGGTTGCTGCCCCCCCCCCGCCCTTGGCACTCGGTCCGCATTCGTAGTCGCCCCTCTGCCAAACACACCACCACAACCACAAACCACATTCTGAAGCAAATTCAAAACAACTGTATTTCACAAATAATTTGGGAACCACCGTTCTAGAACATCACCACCACCACCACCGCCATCAACAACAACAACAACAACATTTAACGTCCTTTTTACCATGCTGGTATGAGTTGGACAGTTCAACAGGAGCTGACTAAGCAGAGGGGTGCGCCGCGCTCCAGTGCCTGTTTTGGCCAGGTTTCTATAGCTAGACGCCCTTCCCATCGCCAGCCACTTTATAAAGTGGACAGACTACATTTTTTTCTTTAGCTCCAGCACTGCTGAGGCCACCAAGTATTTGCAGACAAGTCTCCGCTTCGACTGAGTGACGTGCAGTATTGAGAGATACGAAAGTATGATAAAGGGACAGAACCCAGTAAAAGAAGAAAGTAAAAACAATAAAAGGTGACTACCACAAGTTTCCAGACAGTTTCCTTTTCTAACGGACTAGGCATTCAAATAAATCCCAGAACGGGATCTGAAGATGGCTGTTCTTTAATTTATTCAATCGGTGAGAATAAGTTGAATATATTTGACGATTATGACATTCGTTGTTTGTAAACATGAATTCCGTCTGCTTTCATTTTAACTCGTCGTGAAAATCGGAGATTCAAGATTCACTTTATTCAGATCAAATCAAATAAATGTTCGATTTTATGCTACATTTCACCTATTTATTTACTTAAAATCACAAAAATTTCTATGTAATAACTAAAACCGAAGTTATTTGTATATGCAATTAACCGGTAAATTTCAAATAGATTTGACATTAAGCTGTTCAGTTTTTGTTTTATACGGTAATGCAATTAAGCGGATTCAACTAAACACGCGCGCGCGCGCACACACACAAGCACACACACACAAACACACACACACACACACACACACACACACACACACACACACACACACACACACACAGAGAGGAATATAAATGTATATGAATGTACACATACATGCATGTATGGATACAGTTGTTTGTGCATGTGTATGTGTGTTTGCGAGTGTGTATTTGTATGTGTGTATGTGTGTGTGTCTGTAGACAGGTATTTCTCGTCTCCTAGTAATTTGTTCAATCATCGATCATCCAAGCCAATTACTAACACAAAAGAATTATCATCATCATCATCATCATCATCACCATCATCATCATCATCGTCATCATCATCATCATCATCATCATCATCATCATCATCATCATCATCATTTGTTCCATGCTGGCGTGGGCTGAAAGTTTTGCCATAAGCAGAGGAACCAGAGGGCTGCAATGTGCCCCAACGTCTGTTGTGGCATTGTTTCCACAGCTGGAAGCCCTTCCTAGCTCTAGTTACTTTGCAGAGTGTACTGTCTCTAAATACACCAAATCAGCCCACAGCGTCGCCCAGCAAGCCATATATATATACATATATGTATTACCTTCCTAGGTTATCCATTTTCTCTGGCGTTCCTCTAGAAATAAGACGAAAATTTTTATATACGCCGCTTGCAAAAATCTTTGCCTCTATACATTCAGTTCAGCTTTACCATAGCGTCGTACGGTTATCGACTGCTATTTCCAGGAAATATTGGTACATTGTGCCACTATTTTTTATATTTCTTATATATATATATATACCTTATATATATGTAGCATGCATTTTGCAGGGCTTTACTCAAGAGCTGAGCAAGATCTCTCTGGTGATTCATTCTTACGGGCGTGCAACGTGAATTTACATAACTTCGACATCGAGCAAAACCTTTCACACAGCAACTCAGTAGAAATGCGAGCTGTAGTTCCTGCTGATCTCCCGAATGCTACATGAGACCATGATAGGTGCTTCTCAGGGTGGAGCGTCTGAAATGACCGCCCTCAGCCGTATCACAATTTCCTGCATCTCTTCCTTATATATAACGCATGTTTGACAACAGCAAACGCATTACATACTATGGCTGCTGTTTGGCACACTGATGGGGCCGGGCAAATTCTAACAAGTTAAAGAAGGTAAACAATAGGCGATATTACGTTGCTTTGTTAAGTAACAAGTAACCTATGTTATGTGTAAATATATTTTTATTACACATTCAGGTCTTTTATAAAATGATACTTCTATGAGAAAACATCATTTGTAAAAAGTCTACAAAAGAGTTTATTAGCATAGTTTGTAAAGTGAAATGTTTGAGTAGAAAATTCACGAGAAGATAATCTGAGATTATTGAAACTAAACTGTTTAGCTTGTGCCAAATTCTCTTTTCCTACCCAGATTTGCTTCTATGGCACAAGAGGACTATCCATTCCACACTTAAAGTATGTCTTCCTATATATTATTCATGTCAATATTTATTACTTGTGCACGAATTTGGCATTAGCAAAGCCTCATATCCATTTTACAATTTTTTTTTCAAGTTCATGATTTTATAGCTTATTATAATCAATTTAATCGCAACTAATGTTATCAATGCGACAACACAGGGGAAATTCGTTTTCATTATTCTGTATGTATAAGCAATAAAAGCCGCACGATCAAAAGAAGATGCCAAATGGAAACCTCAAACTGTAGAGAGAACGATAGAGGGAAAGGAATTAGGAGAGGAATATTCAAAGAGAGAACGTAGGCGCATGTATTCACGCACACACGCAGCTACATGCATAAACATACACATACACACAGAAATATATAAATATCTCTCTCTGTATATATATAACTATATGTACACACACACACACATATATATATATATATGTATGTGTGTGTATATATATATATATATATATATATATATATATATATATATACATTTAGATTCATAATGACTATATATTTATATATGCATACACCCCCACGCACACAGGGGGGGGAGAGAGAAAGAGAATAAAAGAGGAAGAGAGAGTGCGAGAAAAGAAGAAGGAAAGAGAGAAAGAGAGAGAGAGAGAGAGAAGGAGAGAGCAAGCAGCAAAGAAGAAATAATGCAACAGAAAGCAAGCATTTATTAAAATCTTGCTATGGTTGTTGAGCCTGTTCATGACAGATAACTCATAAACTAGCTTAGAGGAATCATTGAAGTTTCGTCCAATGACATCGATTTCAAGTCACCTTTACCTCGTCCACCACAATTTAGTTGAAGCTTGATAGATATACTTCCACCATTTACTTCTTGATCAACTCATCATTTTTTTTTTTTTTCTAGAAGGCATAAAGGTTTGAAGATTATCGCCGTAATCAATATTATCAACAGCGTTATTAGTATTAACAACATCGTCATCCGCTTGAATACAACCAACGTCGAGTTTCTTTTAGCGCCGTTTCCTTCCTCCTACCAATACTCACCCTTCTACTCATCTTCATCGCTGTCGTCGTCGTCGTCGTCGTCGTCGTCATCGTCGTGCGCAAAATGGAAACCGACAACAACACCAATAATCACAAGTAGCTCCAACACAGCTACCTCAAAAATCATCATCATCACCATCATCATCATCATCATCATCATCATCATCATCATCATCATCATCATCCTTCTCATCACCATCATCGTCATCCTCATTATTATCATCACCAT
>NC_068985.1:91982376-91985016 GCF_001194135.2 Octopus bimaculoides | reverse complement strand
AAAAAAAAATAATTGATGTCTTTCGACTGAGAATGAATCAAATTGAGCTGGCGTGTATGAAGTGAAAGCCTAAAGGCAGGAACACATACGCGCACACACACACACAAACGCACACACACACGCACACATACACACACACACACACACGCATATATATATTATATAAAGGGACAACTTTGACTGTATAACAGTCTTTTTAACCAGTTACCATGGTTTTGTTAATCCGTCGAATTACATCAATCAATATAATGGATCAGAGATAGAAACTACGCAACCTTGTGCGATGTGAAATGAATTATTTGCCAATCAATTCATCATATTGATTAATGCAAGTAAACTCTATTGATTAGTGAGCGACACCGATTAAAAAGTGTAATTCACATCCTTTATTCCTATACTTGTTTACCTTTGTACGCTTCGACGAATGTTCAAAACTAACAGATAAAAATTATGATAAAGTTTCTTCCAGAATCATATAGACTCATAGAACTTGTTTCCCGGTCTCCGTGACGTATAAATTCTCCACTTGGACGGGAAGCGAAATGTTTTTTCCCCACGAGAGTTCCGAACCCCAGTAATGAACTCATTTGCATACAGCCAATCAGAGCTCACTTTGACCTTTTCGTCGAGTTAACAAAAGTTGGCATTCAAAATGGTGACCTCCGATTGCCATGTGAATATTGTATTGTACTCTCATTCAGATGCCAATAATATTAACACTGAACGCATACGCTGGTTAGCGGTGAGTTTGGATTACTATAACAATAAAAGATAATGTTTTTGACGAATAGAAAAGTACGGAAACTGCTTGAAGGTTTTATAAATGCACATTGACACTTTCATATGAATTAATGACGTGTGTGTATTGTTAAAGTATATTTGCCTAACCGAGTCCCACATGTGCATTTTCCTGTGGTCTTCAGCGAAAAACGAGTTTTATTCATTTTATGAGCTTTCGTACAACCCTTCCACCCTCAAAATAGTCACGAAAATATGTGAGTACTATTATATTATTAGTAGTAATTAACGATCTATTTATTATAATTACTGTATTTAATTCTATGACACTCGTCTATAGAGCTCTGATTAGCTTCATGCAAATGAGTTCATAACTGGGGTCCAGAAATCTCGTGGGAAAATAAAATTTGCGGACGGAACGCCAGTCCGTTGCAGTATTACTCATTTTAGCCAGCTGAATGGACTGGATCAACGTGAAATGAAGTGTTTTGCTCAAGAACACAACACGTCACCCGGTCCTGGAACCGAGACCACAATCTTATGATGATGAATCCTAACCAGTAAGTCAAATGCTTCCACATCAACCTCATAAACGGTATTTTATCCAGGATTTAGAAATCTGCAGTTTGTATGGAATGTTATTTGGATTAACGGAAAATATTTATATGATTTTCTTTCCTGTACATTATTTTGGCTGGGATTTCGAGTGGACTGCTGGCTTTGTGTGTGTCAGGACTTCCTTTGTCCATATTCTTTCACTCTAAAGAGGAATATCGTTGCCTCAAATACTTCATAACTGTATGAACTTTGATTGTACACCTTCTGAGATTAAGCACCTCGCTGAGATTAATTACTGTAGAAAATGTGGTGTACGCTTGTACTAATTAGTTACTATGTATTATATATATATATGATAATAATATTAGGAAAGATTCCAAATTTACAGGGAAAAATTCAATTTAATTTATCAAAATTAAATTAGATTTCCCAATATATAATATATAAATATATAATTTAGAGAAAAAACCCACAATTATTTAATTCATCCATGAAGACCTACAACCACACATAGAATTAATAAGTAAATACACTAAAAAGACATATAATAAAAATCAAAAAGTACAAAGTAATAGATATTAAAATACATACTTACATACATACATAGAAAAATACCCTCTTGGTGTTGAAATGCTAATGAAAGCAACTTGAATCTATGTTTAGAAACTGACTCTTTCTATTTTACATACTATTTTACTATTTATAACTGTGTACTTTTTTGATTTTTATTATAGGTCTTTGTAGTGTATTTACTTATTAATTTTTTCTATATGTGATTGTGGATTTTCATGAATGAATGAAATAATTGTGTTTTTTTTTAATCCAAATTATATATAAATATATATATATATATATAGTTATTTTGTTTTCTACTCTAGGCACAAGGCCCGAAATTTTGGGTTTGGAGGAGGGGCCAGTCGATTAGATCGACTCCAGTACCAAACTGGTACTTCATCTATCGACCCTGGAAGGGATGAAAGCAAAGTCAACCTCGGCGGAATTTGAATACAGAACGTAGAGACAGATGCACTACTGCGAAGCATTTCGCCCAACGGGCTAACGTTTCTTATTTCTTTACTGCCCACATATTCACTTATTCATCATGTTGTTTGTTGGATAGGTCATCATCTAGGTTTTACCTGCCTGTTTATAGATGTTCAAAAGTTTAACCTGTAAATGGCAGAATTATTATGATATGATGTAATCTATGAAGACATCAATAAAATTCCACCAAAACAGCTTTAGTAAATTTAAAATAGCATTTCTCTCTGTCTCTCTGTCTCTTTGTCTCTCTGTCTGTCTGTCTCTCTCTCTCTCTCTCTCTCTCTCTCTCTCTCTCTCTCT
>NC_068985.1:91977840-91982334 GCF_001194135.2 Octopus bimaculoides | reverse complement strand
ATATATATATATATATATATATATATATACATACATATATATACATATAAATATACGTGTGTGTATCACAACACAGAAAAGTTTGTACTATCGCCTAAGGGAATCGGACGTCGTATGTACTACATATATGTATATTCTCTTTCTTACAAACAGACCCACACACACACATGTATGTTTATCAGTATGCTTTGACCTTATTTTCGCATGTCAGAAGACAAGTATATCGTTATACAAAACCACCCAGTGAATACAAATATAGCCGCATGAGCTAAGCTCGGTATATAATGTTGAAGAAGACAAGTTACGTTCCGAATATATAATATCAATGAAGTGAAATTAATGGAAGTAAATAAAATCTAAGTGTGATTTCTCACATCATTAATGTTCACTCCATAAACAGTGTGGCATTGCAGTGCTTAAAATCATCTCATTAACTTACTGTACAGGGAAGAAATAAATAAATGAGATACGTCTCCAGCATGGAAAACAGGTTATGTGCGTACTAATATATTACATTTGATGAGCTTGAAGATGCTAACCAATTTCTTGTTAAATTCTTTATGTTCCCTACGTTAAATACTTAGATATTTGCTTAACTGACACCTATGTCTGGTTCTTGTTTAAAAGACACATATTCGCTCACGGAAACAGATACACACATACATACAATCACTCATGCTCGACGTTCAAATGTAGGCATATAACTATCAGATATGCTTCGCCACTGCGAGGTTATTACGTAAGATAACTTACCTGTGTTACTGATTTTCCAGTGGTGATTATTTCTCAAACCAAATCTTACTACGAGATGTATTCATATATTTCAGCCATCACTGCTTTTATAAACTGATTAAATTTATGAGATAAAGCCCTCGTAAATGTCCATCATGTTTATATGACCACATGGTGGACAGTGAAAGACAGTTCGACTGGAAGAATGTTTCAAGTGTCTTTACATTCCTAATAACAGTAACTTTCCCTATACAACAGCAACTGTAAAATTAGAATGGTGGTAGTGGTAGTGATGAGGTTTTGTCCGTAAAATATGTCCATGGCTTCTACGGTATTTCGGTTGTATCGTATAGGGTTCTTTAAGAACTGCTGGCATAAATGAAGAGCTCTCTCTCTCTCTCTCTCTCTCCCTCTCTCTCTTTCTCTCTCTCTCTCTCTCTCTCTCTCTCTCTCCCTCTCTCTCTTTCTCTCTCTCTCTCTCTCTCTCTCTCTCTCCAGAATCTGTGGTGTTGACAACCGATGAATGACAGTGAACATCAGAGAGAAAAATAGAGACAGAGAGAGATAGAGAGGAAGAGGGAGAGAGAGAGAGAGAGAGAGAGAAAGAGAGAGAGAGACAAGGAGAGAGAGAGAACCAGAGTGAGAGAGAGAAATACAATGTGATTTCTAGCAGCTGTTTTTTTTTCGTTCGTCATTTGAGATGCTGTATATAAGAGATTATCGATTCTTCGCTTCACAGTCCGAAAATCCTATGTCCCATACCCAAATGTGTGTCAGTAAGGATTCTCCGTATCGGAACTCAATTAACTTTTCCTTGCTCTCAGCAAAAGTTAATATACATAACGGGAATAAATGTTGCCATAATTGGTGAAGTTGCGTCAACAGAAGTGCAACCTCCTGCGATCAGAAATGGACTGCAGGGGCACAAAGTAACGCAAACCGGGAGAAATTTCATGTTCCTTCTCAACTGTGTCCAGGAATAATTTTTTTTCTCTTTCCTCTTATACCTTAAATACTTATAACTAAATAAGTTAAATTAGTATCAATATTTGACTTATTTTCAACTGTTAGTTTTATTCTATAAAGTACAAAGAGTAGGTTTTATTTTCCATACTAAACTTCATTTCACGTAGATTTTAGCCGTCAGTAGCATCAGGAAATAAATAAATACAACTTCTAGGTAAAGTATAGTCAAAAATTTTATCTAGTTAAAGAAATATGATTTAATGCTTTCTAACCGTGGTGGTAAATTAGATGATCCGACATTCTCTCGATACTTTTGGAACCCAGAGGAATTTACTTAGATTATATGGATATAAATTGCAGTTAAAGTGAATTATGAATGTACCTGACTCATATAGTGTACTGGAGTATCAGATAAAAGATTAGTGGTGCACAAATTACCACGACATTGTACTAGAAATAGCAGCGAAATCTCCATTAAATCACACCTGAACTTCTTACTAACGTAACGAGTGCCATATTGTATATTGTCATCTTTGAAATACAATAATCCACACGTGCTCACGCGCACACACGTACAGACACATGCACACGCGCATACAAAATGAGATCACTAAGACTTTGACTACAGAATTGTTCGAAACGGGGCTGAACTTCTGCACGAGAACAAAAACAACAACAAAGACTACAGCATCATCATACTGTTTTTACTTTGACGGCAAACATGATGTTCAAACTTAAAGTTTTTGGGAAGCATAAGTAAGATGGCACAAACCAAAATCGAAACAGCGTACCGGATGTAGGTAGGTTTATTTATTTTTTTTATACATCTTTTACAATTAGAAAATTACTATTTGCAAATCTCACAACGAGAGATATTCAACAACAGTACTTTGTAGTAAAGATTGTTTGCCAACATAACATGGCAGTTCTGGTTTAGGACGAATATTGCTGTAATTTAGCCCCAGGCTAATTCCCTTGTTCAAAAATATAAGGACACAAATCGTGTTGTATAGCCAGCTGGAGACGATGTTTCCCGAGGCTAAATTACAGCAATATTCGTCCTAAACCAGGACTGCCATGTTATGTTGGCAAACAATCTTTGCCTTTTATGATACTCACTCTCTTGCTCTTACAAATACACAATTATAGGATTAAAAACAGATTGTTAATGGATTTGAAATTGCACCAGTGTGTTATGTTATAGAGACTCGAGTTTATCATACACCTGAGGTCTGCACTAACAGCAATCCATTGACCAAACTCCTTCGACAATTACTTTTAGAAAAAATATCAAACCGAGGATTATATACACAGGAAAAAAAAATACTATTTATGATTTTTCCAGAGGATTTTATATCCTAAGTGGAACAGAAATATGAAAATATGCATTAATCGGATTCCAGAACAGGTTTACTGAAGTAATTTGCACAAAGCTTATTTATTTTTTACTGCTAAGATCCTTTCCGAGCTAACATAAGCTAAATGGAAAGGAAGTCCACATTATGACGTTATCTTATAAATATATTATATCATGTTATGTTTAAGATGAATAAATTATATGTAGCAACATGCAACTTCCAAAATGGCAGGATGCACAGATTATTAAATATCTCCAATATTTGACTTGTATGTTTTTCAATTACTTCATGTAAGAAACAAGACCGCCATAATTGGTGAAGTTGTATCAACAGAGGTGCAATCTCCTGCGATCATAAAAGGACTGCAGGGGCACAAAATAAACGCAAACTACGCAAGTTCAGAGCCAGCTTATTAACTTCGATCTCAACAGATCGCCAGTGTCCAGGCTTCGGTTGGGCCTTCCGGCACGCATCGAGCGGATTGGCCATAGCCTGACACACTGTGGCATCATCTTCGCCCATGTGATGTCCTTGGTTGTCGTCCACAACGGTGGACAAACTAGTAATAATAATAATCCTTTCTACTAAAGGCACAAGGCCTGAAATTTTGGTGGGAGGGGGCTAGTTGATTACATCAACCCCAGTGCGCAGCTGGTACTTATTTCATTGACCCGGAAAGGATGAAAAACAAAGGCAACCTCGGCGGAATTTGAACTCAGAACTTAAAGGCGAACGGAATGCCAGAAAGCATTTTGTCCGGCACGCTAACGCTTCTGCCAGCTCGCTGCCCTAACAATAAAAATTATCCTTCCTAGCGTGAAATTTTGGGCGAGGGGGTGGCAGTAGATTATATTTACCCCAGTACGCAACTGGTACTTAATTTATCGACCCTGAGAAGTTGAAAGGTGAAGTCGACCTCGGTGGAATTTGAACTCTGAACATAACAACAGACGAAATACGGCTAACCATTTCAACCGACGTGCTAACGTTTCTTATTTCTTTATTGCCCACAGGAGGATAAACATAGAGGGGACAAACATGGACAGACAGAGGGATGAAGTCGATTACATCGACCCCAGTGCGTAACTGGTACTTAATTTATCGACCCCGAAAGGATGAAAGACAAAGTATTTACAAAGGCAACGACCAATTTTAAAACAATTGGATTTTACTCACAAGGTATTGGAATCTTATATGTATACCATTCTGCCTAAACAATGGATTTACAAATACAATATCCCTGCATTCAGTCTTTATTTCCTATCTTATCGAAATTAACTATTACTTAACCATCCTCTCACACCGTCTCCGATGAAGCGATATAATAAATATCCTGGAAACAGCTGTATGGCATTCTATTTATAAATGTTCTATATTATACACAGCCTTGCTCTTTTATCTCATTTCGAAAGGTAAATCCTTATATATATATATATAT
>NC_068985.1:91973054-91977603 GCF_001194135.2 Octopus bimaculoides | reverse complement strand
CCCCGTTTTCTTGAGTTTTGGCATCAAACATTTATATCACCCCAATTTCTAGAATGTTTCTTCTTATCAAGAATTAATGCCATTAAAATTCTCATATTCTATTCGCCTTTCGGCTTGCAAAAGAAGTCCTATAAAATCTGATTTCATCGTTTTTGAATGCTTACATTTTCCCCCATAAAATGTTACATAGCTCTATTCTTGGCATCTAAAACCAGACATCTTGCAACAATTCCTGAGGGTTATTGCAGTAAACCAATGCTTTTCTTTCATTCTTTCATACATCACGCATCTTAGACTGCAGCCACCATGCTGGAGCTTTGTATTCATTTTGCATTAGCTGGGAGCACTCTTAGATGTATGCTTTTATCTATGGTTGTGCCCTCAATATTTAAGTGAACAAACATTCTCTTAATCCATTTAACCTTTCGGTTCTTTTCTCTTGCTGCTTTTTGGTAAGGTACTCATTCAGTACTCTGTTCTTTAACTAAAACCAGCTGTCCTTCTTATCTCTGTTGTCTTTTAAAAAATTAATTGAATGTAGATTTTTTTCTTCACAGTTTGAGCAAATACCATAGGAACAATTCTCATGTTTGTCTTCCACAATCACTTCATTTCTCTCTGACAAGTTCTTGATATTTCTCTATTTACCATTTCTTTGCTGTCCAATTTATTATCATATAGTACAGCAAAATACCTTGTCGTCCTCCTCGCCGCCTTGAATAATAATAATAATAATAATAATAATAATAATAATAATAATAATAATAATAATAATAATAATAATAATAATAATAATAATAATAATATAATAATAATAATAATAATAATAATAATAATAATAATCTTACTATAATGGGCGTTATGTCCCTCTTCAAGGTCAAACGGCTGGACAAATGGTCACGATGTTTTTCGGGATTACGACAGAGGTAATCAGGAATGCTTTTGGCGAAACAAAAATGTGAAAAAGTATGATTATTTAATGGATATTGAGTTTTGTATTAATAGATCACCTTCGTTTTGTTTGTTAAAATTCTGGTGACGAGGATTAATTTTAGATCTTCCCACCGTATAGTTCGTGAATTTAGGGGTTTAGATTTGCGATACAATCCCTTTATTTCCCATCGTAGATGAGCAGATTTGATACCTCGTAGATGGGCAGATTTGATACCTCGTAGATGAGCAGATTTGATATATAATGGACGTTATGTCTTTCTGTCTGTGTCTCCTTGTCTGGTCCATCTTCAAGGCCAGGCGGTTGGACCAATGGTTATGATATTTTTTCTGGATTACAAAGACGATCGTCAGGAAAGTTTTTAGATATTACGTAATTACTCTATCAAGGTTCGCCAAAGTATTGATTTCTACTGCCATATTATTTGCACTCTGATTCCTAGAATATAGATGCCTGGAACCTTATCATTTGCACTAGGATCTATAGGTTTGAAGCCTATTATTCTTTGCGCTAAGACCGCTAGAACATTGGTGCCTGTTACTTATTGCTGACATTTAGCTCTGTTGCAAGCAGTCATGCAACGCAATTATCTTTCAATCATGGAATAATTGACGCAGTTTGCTCCTTCTTATTTGTCATTGCTTTTGTTTGAGAAATCATTATTAATTTGGTATTACTATAACTTACGATCCCTTACTTTCATTACTGGTAACCAATCAACGCTTGATATGAATATTTGTGACCCATTACTGTTTGTAGCCAAATGCAATAACAATACACAAGTAAACCAATATATTACTCGCCAGATTATTGTTATTTTCTAAAAACTTAGGACACTTTCTGATATGATTTGGTGATGTTTCATCTACATTAAATGAAATAGGACACTTTAAGGACCATTCACTCTTTTTATATTGTGTTTATTAAAGGTTAATTGGTTTTCTCAGATGTTTTATAGTATTAAAATACGCCTGTACGGCTGGACTTGAAATCCCATCGGGGCGAATTTACCTTCCATCCTTCCGAAATTGATGAAATATCAGCTGGTCCACGAAGAGAAAGGAAACATGTTTCCTTGTGATCTATTACATTGCATCAAAGGAATTTGTAGCATTGTTCCTTAGAAATTATTATTTTAGCATTGCCCCTAGAAATTATTATAGTTGTAATGTCCTTTAGGAATTGTTATTGTAACATTGCTCCCGAGAAATGAATATGGTGTTGAACTGGGGACCTGGGTCGATAAATGTTTACCCATAACCAGCAGCGTCAACCTGGCAATGTTCTTATATTCTTGGTGATGTTAAATCGAAGGATAGGTTAGTATAGTATGTAATCTATCAAACGAAATAGTTAATATAGATATATTTGGAATATTTAGAGAGATAAATATCAACCTAAAGGGAAGAATTCACTCAAAGTATGAAAATATTGGATCCATTCCAGGTTTTAAAACTACGCTAAATAAAGCTCCTTGTATTAAAAATGAAACCAAAAATAAATACTATACAATTATTTCAATGGTGTTAAGCTTCAATATATCCTACATCTTTGTTCCATGAAACGGTTTATAGTATTAGCAACAACAAGAAAACCAGCAACAAAATGAAGAAAAACATGAAGAAATATAACAACAGCAACAACGAGAGTAGTAGGGGTAACATCAGTAGCAATGGCAACAATAACGATGCAAAAGTCCAAAACCTATAATCTTGACAGGTCATATTTCAGTAGATCCGGTTTCAGTGTTACGCCCGAATTATCATTGGCTCTTTCTCGTATAATATCTCCATATATATATTTATTTCTCTAGTTTTGTGAGGGGTATTTTTAATATATTAATTCTTATATAAAATAAAGGATCTCCTAGGAGGAATGATCCAACGTCTTCGCCCTCAGAGAAAGTAATTCAACTTAATATTTCTGAAGTGGTAGAAAAAGATGAAGATAACAAATGAACCATTTAATGCTAGAACTAGATTGATTGGCACTATTTATCGATCTACATGAGAATGAAAAATGTCACAGATGTCATTTAACAATATGTAAATGATGGATGTATCTTGAGTGGATGTAATATAATCTACTCATAAAAATAGACGGATGTATTTATAAATATTGATTTATACAGCACTAATATTTCTATTGAAATCAAAATGTTTAAAAGCCGTCATCATGAAAGTAACAATATAAAATATAAGGGTTTTTAACTGTACCAGCTAACGGTGGTTTTTCTTCACTAACTTCGTGTTAAACGCTGTGAAATTTTGTCGTTTAATAATATCCCCCAAGGTCTCAAAAGTAAGCTTCTCTTAAACAACACTGAGTTTTGTGTATAGTTAGACGAAAGTCTCTATGCGGTTGCTAAACCTGCTGGAAATAGCAACTAAATGTGACTTAAATCATTTTACCGATTTTGTCTTGTAAAGAGAGAGAGAGACATATAAGGAAATGTAGTCTGTATTACACAAAATTGGAGGTTGGTCATATCTGGAAGGATACGGTTCTGCTTGCTTTCAACTGAATTGTACCAAATAACTACAAGACAGCCACAATTACTATACTTTGGTCTTAAACACCAACTCCGTGTTCAGCTATTTCCCGCTGAGTAACTTATGCCTGTACACATGAATTGTTTATAATGATCAAATGTCTGTCTTGCACAATAGCATACTGCCTGCATCGATGCTACACTGACAGTAGAGCGGCACGGTGTGCCACTCTTTAGATGTCTGAGTGATTGCCAAGCAACATGGAATGAAATATTTGGCTTAAAAACACAACGCAGCGCCTAGTTCGGGAATCGAAACCACGATCTTGTGATCCGAAGTGCAAAGCACTGACTACTTGGCCACGTGCCTTTACAGCAATGCTTTATGAACTCAGCTTCATGATATTTACATGTTTCATATTAATTTCAACACATACAAATCCCCACCACCATCGAAGCAATCTTAAAATCCGCATACAGCTGCACGACTTGCTAGAAATAATAGCTATCTTAAGACGGGGAGATGCATTGTGGAAGAAATAAGTGTGATAGAAATGGAATTCAGTTTCTGAGCATAGTTGATCCGGGTTAAAAAATAAACAAACAAAAGCAATTATTTACATTATTTACATTTGACGGATATTTGTCCTTTTCACGCTTGTTGTTAACACAGCGTTTCGGCTGATATACCCTCGAAGCTTCATCAGGTGTTTTGGGGAAATTTGGAACCTGGGTTCTCATTCCTAGGATATTTTTCGATGTTGGTGTTATTATTATTATTATTCAGATCACTGCCTGGATTCGAACTCGGAATCTTGGGGTTAGTAGACCGTGCTCTTAACCACTACACCATATGCCCGTGGACAAGAACAACTCTACATCTAAACGTTTTGAGAATTTTGAAGAAGAAATATTTTCGTAGAAGGTTAGAAAAATTCATGATGCATTAAACCATAAATGCCTACATTGCGGCTGTAATTCAAAGTGAAAACTTTCCAAATGATAGAACTGAAAGCAATTTCTTTAGCGGGAATGGAACGTTTTGGCGCAGCTGCTTCGGCATCGCTGATTCGACGCTGACGTGATATCAAATATTTTAATGTTTC
>NC_068985.1:91967102-91972746 GCF_001194135.2 Octopus bimaculoides | reverse complement strand
CTTTTTATGCTTATGAGAAGGAATATATTTATGTTATTCGGGTGCAATGAATAACTTGTAATCTCTCTCTCTCTCTCTCACTCACTCTCTCTCTCTCTCTCACTCACTCTTTCTATCTGTATGTGTATATACCTGGATGTGTATATACAATCTCTTTCTTTGTTACACTCTTTCTCTCATGTGTGTTTATCTCCAGTGTTAAACATCACAAACAGAATGCCCAATGCCAAAACAGAATGCCCAATCGGCTGCGCCAAGTCATCTCATTCCGTTCTGAAGCATCAACCTCTAGTGTAAGAAGGTGTTTGTTTACCCCTTCAGTTGCTTCAGTTGCTAACATTTTCAGTAATATTAAAGATCCAAAATCTTGAACAATCTTCAACAAAAATCCATTAATCTGCTGGGTACCTCTTACATTACAGCGTATTTCTTTTTTTAAATTTCAGACTTAATAACAGAACACTTTTAAAGAATATTAATTACCACACGAAAGAAATATAATATTATCAATAATATATTATTGTATATAGTATGTTTATCAATATCATTAATATTAATCAAGCACATACCATAAACCACAGTATATTGAGAATGGTAAACATAAAAACATTTGCATGAAAAGAGAGTATTGGCAAGATTTAAAGTAAACAGAACATTAACAGTCATACATGTAGAGAAACTTTAAAAACGCTACATGGGCGCAAAATATCATCAACATTAAATTTTAGCAAAATATTAACAAACCTGCTTGTGGACCAAATTTAAGCAACACTACATATGAAGAAAAAGATAAGTAAAATTACATGTAAAGAAAGACAACACTACATGTGAACCAATTATTATTAACTCTACATATGAAAAGAAAAATTTAAACTACTGCAAGAGAACTAAACACTAGCATTGCCACATATGAAAAACACCAAAAAACAATAGCAACCGTTCCTGTGAACGACAGTTATCATTAATCGTGAACAAAGCACCGCATGAAAGCACCGCATGAAAGCACCACATGAAAGAACATTACACGTGAACGCAACATTAACCGCAATACATGTGAATAAAACATAAACAACACCACATGTGACAATGTGTGCTACGGTCAATTAGAGCCCTCATGATTACTCCTAATGCCTGACATTCCTAAAATCCGGTACCTGTCCTGGTGAAAGCCCAACCTTATCACCGCATGGAAATGACTGGTCCATTTCTTCAGTGCCAGAAAATATTTTAAATCCTAAAAGTTACTGAAATTCCATAAGGTTCAAGTGAGACCCACAATCGAGTTCTGCTCTCAAAGCTTTGATAGTGACACTCCTATGCTCAAGGATATCCTGTACATTACCCCAGAGAAGACCCAATGAACTAATTATCATCCAGTTACTAATAAATACAAACCAGCTTTTGGCTACAGGCGTGCTTTCTCCCTTATCTGTCTTTTCCGTCGCTACTATTACGGCCTCTATTCTTCGGTACGGTCTGGTTTTATACTTCATCCACTGCGGTAGTCCGACTTTTCTGCATTTGCATCTCTCACCAACCATGTTATTCATGTTCGTCAGTTACGGTGAGAACACAATTAATTGTACGTAGATTAGCGAAAGTGTAAGAATGTCGAACTAGATGCCCTGTGGTATTTGTTCCATCCCTTTGCATTCTGGGTTCAAGCGCCGCATGGCCCACCTGGTTGATATATTGTAGACATCTAGTGATTTTTCCACCTCAATCTAAGATAAAGTAAACACACAAAAATTACATCCCTAAAAACAGCACAAACGTTAAAGGAATAAATTATAACAAAACATAGACTTCATGAATTCTTGCATATTTTCAACCAGTGGTAGGGTAGATATTGTACGTGGTCTCTTAAAACCTGAATCATATTACTTCTTAAATATGGTTTAGGTCCGTGCAGGATGTTTTAGAAAAAGTTAGCACATTCATTGTTCTGGTCCTAAATATACTTTGCGCAGCAAATAGGAAGAACTAAAACAAGTCGAGAATGGTACTTGCAGGAGATCATAGCTATCTCTGTGTTTTAACAGTAAGGGAAGTAACTCTGAATGAGTCATTCTGATAACTTTGTTGTTTTACTGCTACCATGACAACCAACATTATTTATTTAAGTATAAAGTGAGCTGGCAGAATCGTAAGCACGCCGGGCGAGATCCTTTGCTGTATTTTGCCCGTGGCTACGTTCTGAGTTCAAATTCCGCCGTAGTCATCTTTACCTTTGATGATATCGGGGTCGATAAAACAAGTACCAGTTGAGTACTGGAGACGATGTAATCGACTTAACCACTCCCCTCAAAATGTCAGGCCTTGTGCTTATAGCAGGAAGGAATATTTACTTATGTATAAGTTTGAAAGCTGAGTCAAAAGAGAAGAGATACAAGTAGATGCGGTTTAAATCCACGAATTTCCGATATCCAAGAGTTTGAAAGTGTTAGCAGAATGTTCTGGATGCGGCCCAGCAGCCTTAAAGCGTAAGAAGTTAAAGGCCGAAAAACTTGCCTGAGCGGGGTTTCTTTACCGAAGACATTTTCCTGTTCAGCTCTTGAGAGTTTCTTATCACCAATTGAGCCTAAAGCTAGACGTGATATACGACGACGATGATGACAATAATGATGATGATCATGATGAGGAGGGGGAGGAGGAGGAGGAGGGGGAGGAGGAGGAGGCGGTGGAGGAGGAGAATTGTGAGCGTGGTGTTTATCCTCCTCGTCATCGTGAACAGTCATCATCGTCATCATCATCAGAAGCAACAAAACAACAACAACAACAACAACAACAACAACACCGCAACTTAATATCAGTTCTATCAATCATAATCAGATTATTAAATATCCCAGAATATAAACTACAAATATAACAACTTAAACAACATTTATCATAAACGGAACAATATTGACTGCGAGAATATGAACGACAGCATAAACGAAACTAGCCATAAAGAGAATATTAAAAACAACCTAAACATACACACAGAAATCATAAACAGACGACAGTAATTTCTCACACAATATTAAGATATTAAGTACACTAATCTCCTAGATATATGAACAATATTAGCATAACATATTTCTAGCCGTGTCTAAATTTTCTGAGACGGTACGTAACAAATGCTTGATATAAATGTAACTTTATTTGATTTCTCTATAACGACTTCTACAAAATGGCGCAGAAGTACAAATGGTTGAGGAACAAGTCTATTATATGAATCCAATAGCCATCTTGAACTTCTTTTATCGACCATGGGAGAGTAAGAGTTAAAGTCGAAATATTTCATGTTCAAATTAATTCATGATGACTGACTTTCTTTGTTACATTTTGCGTTTTTATTTAGGCATTTTAGTTACGTAATTTTTGGTTTCTGAGTTACGTATTTCAATACTTTATACCTTTAGATACTTCACTATACGTTACAGAAGGCGCGTGGCTTAGTGGTTAGGGCATTCGGCCCACGATCGTACGATCGTGAGTTCAATTCCCGGTGACGCATTGTGTCCTTGAGCGAGACACTTTATTTCACGTTGCTCCAGTCCACTCAACTGTAGTACCTGTATTTCAAAGGGCCGGCCTTGTCACACTCTGTGTCACGATGGATCTTTCTGAGAACCATGTTAAGGATATACGTGTCTGTGGAGTGCTCAGCCACTTGCACGTTAATTTCACGAGCATGCTGTTCCGTTGATCGTATCAGCTGGGACCCTCGTCGTCGTAACCGACGTAGTGCTCCTTTAGATGTTACATCACGCATTCGGATTACTGATACGACATGCTCTGTGTTACAACACAGTCGGTTTTGAATTGCGTCAGGATACTCACTACATTGCTTCATGATTTTGACTTATGGTACTTCACGTTCTTTGTTACGGCGTTTTAGCTTCTCAGTTATTGTGCTACACATTCTAATTTACAATCGTGTACATTCCGAGTTATGATATTCTAATTTCTGTGCTACGAAACTATGTGTTCTGCTTTACATTGCTTTTACACTGCTTTATACTACCCATTGAAACTGGGAATCTACTGTGAACCATTCCTGGGAATATATCTTTCTGTATTCTTGCATTTTAATCTGGAATCTATGTATCGTCATCCTCTGACGTAGACTGTTTTTAGTTTGACCAATATATTGTTCTTGACACCCTGAGCAAGTTAATACATATATGTATTAAAGAAACATATTGATCGCAAAATATAAACCTGTTTTGAATCCCGCTACCACAGATGGAACTACAACAAGAATTTAGAACATTTCCAAACACTACTGCTGCGACCACAGCAGACTACTTTTAGGTTATTTGACCATTAAAGAAGATTCCACGAACAATTTACTATGGCAGAGCACTCCTGCATTTTCCTTTTCCTTTATTTCTCCCTCGGCTGCAACTGGTTAAACCATCATTTCTCTGTACTCAAGCTATTCCTTCAAATTTACTATTACCTACCTACCTACCTACCTACCTACCTACCTACCTACCTACCTACCTACCAAGCATTCACAAAGGAATAGAGAGAGAGACAGATTAGCTGAAAACTATGGAAATATTTACCTATTCAAAGACTATGGAAATATTTACAAAACATTTTACTTAATTTTTTCTCCAATTTAATTGTTTTTCTTATTTTACTCTTAGTTGAAAAAGTCTAAAAAACTGAAACCGGTACTAAAATATTCTTCATGATAAAATTATTTTAGCGTTTCTCTGTTGTCTTATTTTCCTTATATATATATATATATATCAGAAAAACATCGGCGGGCATCCTAATATCTGCAAGAGAGTGGCAGTTACTGGTGGATCTTTGGCGACAGCTGAAGTTCTCTGGCGGCATTGCGGTCACCACTCTGTGACAAGACATTGTCCTCGTCTGAGTCCACCAGGCAAGTGGTGCTGCTGGAGCTGACCGCTCCATCGGAGGATCGCCTGGAAGAAGCTTTTGAGAGTAAGCTCTCCAAGTATGCGGGTGTGGTCAGTGACTGCCAGCGGACTGGTTGGAGAGTCAGGTGTCTCCCTGTGGAGGTTGGATGCAGGGGTTTTGCAGCCCGTTCCCTGACCAGAGCCTTCAGCAGTTTCGGCATCGATTGGTTAGAAGGAGATTTCGTTGTTATTTCTAGCAGGTTTAGTAACCACGTCGCCCTTCATTCGATCGAAGAATAAATGGGAGATACTAATGCAAATTTAATCTGATACCAATTTAAGCTTGTCGTAGAGTTTCTGCTGATGCTACCTCTAATACGCTTATTCAAGGTGAACTGACTAACTCTACTGGGAGCTTATTAGAGACGAATATCTTACGCTATTATGCGTTTGTCTTTCATGAATAATGTGAATTTCTTGTACAGGAAATGACTAATTCTACTATAAACACTGCTGATTGGCATGAATGATACCATGGCAACGAATCTTAAAAATGAATTGTTTATATCGTTATTAGATGAAAATTTATTGACGTTAGTTTATTTCAGACTAAAGTGGAACTCATTTTCGTTATGAATGATAAGATGCAATATCAAAGAGTTAACAAGTTCATTATTGGTGTCTCCAGTCTAACTTACTCCAATGTTTTCCTACTCTACTCCAACAAAACACTCAAAATAGAAAAAAAAGTTTGTGGTGTCCCATATATATATATATATATA
>NC_068985.1:91956527-91966017 GCF_001194135.2 Octopus bimaculoides | reverse complement strand
GATATCTATCTGTACGTATCAGTTTATGCGTACTCTCCACATTATCAGAAACAACAAACAACTGATATCAGTATTTGATAAAATATATACCAACATTTTCTCTTTATATGACCTACGAGGTAATATAAACCTTCGCAGTAAAACAAATATAAATAAAGACAAACATAGACAAATGCTATCTATCTATCTATCTATCTATCTATCTATCTATCTATCTATCTATCTATCTATCTATCTATCTACCTACCTACCTACCTACCTATCTACCTATCTCTCTATCTATTTATCTAGCTGTCTTTCTGTCTGTCTGTCTGTCTGTCTTTCTGTCTGTCTGCCTACCTACCTACCTACCTACCTACCTACCTACCTACCTACCTACCTACCTATCTATCTGTCTATCTATCTATCTTTCTATCTTGCTATCAATCAATCACTCACTCAATCAATGAATCTATGTATGTATGTATGTATCTATCAATCTATCTATCTATTCTATCTATCTATCTATCTATCTATCTATCTATCTATCTTTCTGTAATTTTCTTCCACACTACAACACTACAGTTGTATAAACATATACATACACAATGACATATGTCTATACTCTGAGACACCCACACACCCACACCCTGACATCCAAACACACACCCATACACCCAATCACACACACACGTGTGTGTGTGTGTGTCTATCTATACACACACTCACACATATATATGTATATATGTTTACAGTTTTATTTAGTAGTCTCTTTGAAGTCGAGAATTATTTGGAAAATTTAACAATGGTATTTTTCTTGTTCTCAGTTTGATATTTATAAATTTGATTAAATCTGATATTTTCTTTGTTTGATCAAACAATACGAGTGACAAAACAAAGATTAACTAACAAAAATGTTCACATTAACGAAGAAATATCCAGTTTAAAGAACAAGAAAATAAATACAAAAAATATTTCATTATTTCTTTGAACATTCCTTTAGCTATTTTTCAAGAATAAAACTAGGATCAATAAAGAATGACTTAAACCAGTGCAAGAAACATAAATATTTCTTATTCTGCTTCTTTTTTTTTATATTTTAGTAGTATAAATAATATCTTATATAATGTTTCTTCATGAATCTAATATTTACGTGTAGAATATATTGTATGCCAGACGTCGAGTATTATACGAAAATATGGCTAAATCAACACAAAGAAATAACAAGATGAAATACTAAACAAGCTAAACTCAGTGCGATGTGTACCCTGTCATATTCGTTAATATGATCAGTCGTTACATGTGACCTAATATAACCAAAAACATTATGACTGGAAAGAAAAGAAAAATATGTCTTCAGTTATATTTGAATTTACATTTAGTATATTTTGCACTGTCAACTGTTACAACCGTCAATACCTGAACGAAATATATTTTGCTATGTTGCAATATATTTTGGTACGAAATTCTATTGATTTTCATTCTTCTACTAACTGATTTCTATGTTCATAAAATCCGTAGTTGGCTCGCCTAAACTGACAATCTGAAATTTTGATGAAAAGGCAAAAAATTCATATGAAACAAAATAATAATAATGAATAAAGAAAAAATGAACTTCCTAGTTTCTGTAGTAATTCTCGTAGAAGAACTCATACGCTAAATAACAGTTAAAAAGCAGATGTGATACAATTAAAAAATAAATAAAAAATGCCAGGGGCATTTATTTTATTAATTTATTAGTTACTTGTCTGTGTTAGATGTAGTTACTGAAAAAAGATACGTTTGTCGTACACCACAAAAAAACAAATTAGAACACAACAGATCAAAAATTGCAGCTCTTAAAAACAATTTTCATCGCAGAACTAACTAGAAGTAGCAGTTCAATTTTCTTCTATCGTATAATATATTGTCTTTAGAAAAGGAAATTTGCATTCAATAGACACATTTCGATTAATAGACTGGATAGAGCAAAACACACGATGAATCCGTCTTCTCTTATTTAATGTCCTTGGTCATCGTCGACAACGACGGACGAACTCTGGAGAATTGGTGATCAGTTGGGACTGGTGTACAGATTTTATCGACCGTGAATGGATGAAAAGTATATTCTTCCTCTGTTCTATTTGAACTGAGAACGGAAAGACGGACGTAATGCCGTTAAGCATTTTATCCGGTGTGCTAACGATTTTGGTAATGATGATAACAACAACAATAACAACAGCAACAATTTTAGTGTTGCAGCCATATTTGTTGTTGCTGTAAATAATTTTCTGTTTTAAGCAAAAATCTCCACTAAGTTAACTAGATGTGAAACTAAAACATATTATGAATCCCTGAAGCATTGATAGTGACATGTTGAGACATGATTCTCGTCATAAGTCACAACGTATTTGATCACTGTGGTGAGACACGAAATTCAATTATCTGCTACAGCATGTCGGCTGATTCAAGGGAAATCTGTAGTTTTTCTTCATCAAAGATTTCTAGTTTGCCTAAAGCTCTCCCTAATTTTTCACATCACATGCGAAATAATATCGAAGTGGTACTAAACAACTGAATGATACAGGCAGCTAGCCAAACGGAATTTATTCAATAAAGGAAATGTATTGTAATTTTTGTTAATCTATGACAAAAAACCAAAAAATGAAAATGGCGACCGCTATATAATAATGTTCTATAAAAGTGTTGGTTGGTTGATTGGTCGAATTCACTGGTAGCACTTTACGCACTACAAAGAGAGGGGGAGAAAGTAAAAGAGAGATACAGCGTGAGTTAACTTATGTGGCTCAGGATAAGTACAGATACTAGACTTCTTGTCAGAAAATGAGTAAACGGATTCTTTACCAATATATACACGGACAGCAACACATAGAGAAAGAATAAGAAACAGAGGCGGTATGTGTGTGTATGTGTGTGTGTGTGTGTGTGTGTATTTGTGTGTGTGTGTGAGCGTATACGAGGGGTGTATGAAAAGTTTTGAGCCTCAATAAAACAAAACATGGGGCATGACTACAAGGCTGTGCCTATAACCAAGCATGCATCTATAGCGAAGCCTGCGCCTATAGCTACAACTTCACCTATAGCCGCGCCAGTGCCCAAAGCCGTCTTTGCGCCTATAGCCACAACTGAGCCGCCTATAGCCAAGCCTGCACCTATAGTCACGCCTGCCCCTATATATCGGCTATTATTTTATTCTTTCGTCTGTTCTTTAATCTATATCTAAAGAGACTGTTGCTAATTTGCTGGGCGATGTTTCAGTTTTGTAAGTGCTGCGTGATTAGGATTATTTTTGCATCAGCCGCTAATTATATAGAATATATACACTGTGTGTGTGTTGTGTTAAGCTTTGCGATGGAAATTGTGTGAAATATAAACTGTCTAAGTTATTTGGTGTTATAGTACTGGATATTAAATATGTAAAGTCGCAGCGTTTTGTTGTATTATTGGCTGGTGTTTATGCAGGGAATGTGTTGTATTATTTGAATGATATCCGTATCTGTTTCTAGTTAAATATTATCAGTTTAAGTTAATTAACCCACTCTTATAATAGCTTTGATATATTTATCTCATCGCATAGTCATTTTTGTCTTGGCTGCATTTATCCTTTTTGTTCCTGATTGATTTATCCTATGAACATAAAAATGGTTTGTTTATACATACACACACACACACGCACACACACACACACACACACACACACACATATATATATATATATATATATATATATATATATTAGGAATATATCATGTTCGTTTTATTAAGCTTTGAATTAAAAATTCGTTCAGTTTTGTTTGTATTTCATTCTCTTTTGTCTGTATCGAACGCTCGTTTGTTTCCGACTTTCATATGGGTCTGTTTTATTTAAACAATACATTTTCACAGTAATAAACACATGAAGCACGTATGATATCAATTGTAATTGTATTTGTTGGGATTCTTTTATTTGGTTCACAAAAGTTCATTTTGCTCTGTTTTGTTTTGTAGCACATACTGACTCCAATTACAAACACGTTAAATATTTCTCCCACAATATACGTTCTGAATAGTATTTATGTATTTCATAAAATGAGTAAAATTGTACTTTCTCCTTCTTCCAAAGTTCTAATAAAATAGAAAGTTAGCTAAGAGAAGTTGCTAACTTCTAGATCAATCGTTATCAATTTCTGAAGAAGAGGAGACGCTGTGAATGGTTCTTGATACCCTTTTTGGAGAACAAGGTATTCGATTTGGAGATATATATAGAGAGAGGTAGATAAAAAGAGAGAGAGAGCACCAGTGGCAATATCCATGGGCACAGATAGTCCGAAGACTCGGAGCCAGCACTGATGATAAATTACGTGGCCGGAAACGATCAACAGTAAACCGGGACACAAATTGTTATCAAGTGAATGGATTGATTCGCATGGACAGACGAATCAAAGTATAAGAGCCTACTACATGCCAGAACTATACTAACACTTCATTACACACATGCATACACACACACATATTTCTATATATACATATAGTTATTATGAATGTATGTTTCTATTAGTGATTTTGTGTGTGTGTGCGTGTGTGTGTGCGTGTGTGCGTGTTATATTATTCGTTATAGTGATTTCACATTTTGGCACAAAGGCCAGAAATTTCAGGCGAGGGGTTAAGTCGATTACATCGAGCCCCAGTGTTCAACTGCTACTTGTTTTATCGACTCCCCGAAGGATGAAAGGCAAAGCCGATCTCGGTGGAATTTGAACTCGGAACGTAAAACCTTGTGACATGATGCTAATCATTTTGGCAGGCGTGCTAACGATTCTACCAGCTCGCTGCCTTAAACATGAATCGTTTTGACATTCGCCTTGTGGCATACATTAATTGTCATTTTACCCCATGTTCACCTTATTGTATTTCTCTTAGCACATATAATTGAAAATTTATCTAAGGGTAGGACTACGCGCCATGCGTCTCCTACTCAATTCGGGATCACAGCACTTCAATACACAGCATCATAGATTTCTTTTCTTCAACAGGCCCTGCCCTATTTAACATTGAAACAGATCAAAGAGGAAAAAGAACCCATTAGCTTTAGACGGAATCTGGACAAATTTCTTCATTTCTTCTATAGGTGGCTTATCTGGTATTATAATCCACCTATACCTGGATATAACTCACTCAACAAGAACTCCCTACTCTAATGGACCATGATACCACAAAACTTGACTTTAAAAGGATCTAACTAATCCTCATCCTTAATTTAGACATAGTCTGCACCAATCTTTGGTCAAAACATCTCTAAGTTATTAAAGTTATACTCAATACTTGATTAAATTCTTGTTTCCAAGAGCTGCTTGCCATTTTAGAACGCTTTCTTCCGTTCATTTCAAGAGTTGAATTTGAACATTAGACCGAAATAACAACGTATTTCCTTGAAAGTCTCTTATTACACGATGTAAGAGAGTCCGGAAAAGTGGCCATACTGCCTATTATCTTCAGACGAAGGGATATTAAAAATATATCGCATTAAAATGCTATCCTTTTGATTACAATGCCATATTGTGTGCGTAATCTCTTATTTCCCGTTTATGTTCTGCAGAGTTTTGCAATTTCAATGAAAAAAAAAGAACTTCCTCGTAAAATTCTGCAGCACTAATTAATTAATTTCTCATCATTATTACTCAGAATTCCAATGGAATTTTCAATGATTGCAGATCCTGTTTTATGCAAGCTGAGATTTCTTGTTTATACAGAAACTTCATAAACCTTAAGAAGCATCATAGACGTTGAATACATTGAGTTGTCAA
Organism: Octopus bimaculoides; assembly: GCF_001194135.2. Classification (NCBI taxonomy): domain Eukaryota; kingdom Metazoa; phylum Mollusca; class Cephalopoda; order Octopoda; family Octopodidae; genus Octopus; species Octopus bimaculoides. The sequence goes on along the minus strand of NC_068985.1, from coordinate 91,960,255 downwards.
ATAACTCGTTGCATTTGTATTCCCAAGCACTTCCAGATAACAGCTAGTTAATATTCCTTTGTAAGATATGTTTCATGAAACCATCTCACAAATATAACATTCACAATAATTATGTAGTGCAATTGCCGATAAGATAAGTGGCGGTTGCTTTCTTTCTAAGGTGATGAACGAATGCGCTGTCGAAATTTAATAAACGATTGAATCGTCTCCTATAACATTATCTGACTGCACTGTAGGCGATAACAAAGATATAATGACAAAACTGGAAATTGATATCTACTATCTGTGAGTTTATATAGCTGAGAGGTAAATATTGCAATAATGAAAGTCAGTCGTACAAGTATTTCATAAATTATCCAGAAAGTATATCTATAAATACAATAATTAAAATGTTTCTTCTTAAGAAACATAATTACTTTGACATGATGGAGAGTCATATGCAAAGCTTCACAAATTCTAATACATTAACTATGCAATTATTTCAAAATGGAGATCTGATGACTGATTGAAAGCAACATAAAACCTCGAATAAATTGAGCGAGCGTAAATCTGATACAACAGAGATTTAGTTAATCACAGTTTCGGGTGATAAAACATAATTGACACTAGAATATGCATCAGTAATAATCATACACTCCATCATCGATATTTTCTCATCATAATCTGATGTAGTGTTGAGTTTTGTACGAGAACTAATGTTATAGTAGTTGGTTCCTATGCAGGTATCAATTAGCTTCTACTATGATGCGTGGTTTAGACTTAAAAACAGGTTTGAAAAAGCTGACATTAAGATACTGTGAATAACCAAAGAAAAGAGAAATAAAGAGGAGAGAGAGGAAGAGAGGGGGGAAGAGGGAGAAAGAAAAAGAAAGAAAGAGAGAGAGAGTGGTGAGAGGAGAAAAATAATGAAAATAAAAACTGGAAAAAACAGACATCATAAACAAAGAATGCCTGAACAAGCTTCTGCACAATTTTAGTATCATCAACGTGACAATCGATTGAAAAAATATTTAGTTCTTCGCTCTTCGAAGCTTCATAAATGGCTTAATCGCACAATTAAACGCATGAAGATTTCTAAATTGCGCATCAAAATCGCGTCCCAAAATGAATATTAAAGGATATTTGAATTCAAATAAGGATTTTCTTTTAAATCCGCCAATAACTAATGAATCATAATTGTTCTGTTTAACTAATGACAGACAAAGTTTCTAACTTAATCTATACAATAAATATTCATTGTTGAGTAATTTGAGCAACAAATTGCTTTTAGTTAGAAATTTAAATTTAAAGACAAAACGCAATAGAATTTATTGAACACTGTTAAATTCAAACTGAGATTAATTCAAGCGTAATTTTAGGAGGGATAAATTCCACACATAAATTTAGATATAATGTTTCCATTAAAACCAAGGTTTCGTTGTTTCATAAATAAATCCAAACAGTCATTAAACGTATCCTGTTGTTCCATGTGAAATATTTAGCAATTGCACAGGAAATGTGTTGTGAGTTGAAGTAGTTCCATCGCCAGACTAACATCGTCATCCTAATCTGGTTAATCACATTCCCGCTCTCTTCACATCGGTTCTAACTAAAACACAAAGAAACAACCGAGTATAAAATAATAAGCCACCACTGAGCAATAAGGTACAAAACAAATTCAAAACAAGTTCCAGTGAATATCTAATAGTAAAATAACAAAGAATAATTTATAACGACATAACTGTTAGCACACGCACGCGCGAATACACACACACATGCTCACAAACACAATCACACACACTTGCGCGGACACGCATAAAAAACAGGCACGCACACACACACACACACACACACACATACACACACAGAGAAACAGACACGCACACACGCAAACACACAAACACACACGCACATACACACACATTCTTTAATTCTTGTATTCTTTTACTCGTTTCAATCATTTGCACGCGACCATGCTGGGACACCGCCTTTAATCGAACAAATCAACCCCAGTACTTATTTTTGTAAACCTAGTACTTATTCTATCAGTCTCCTTTGCTTAACCGGTAGATTACGGGGATGTAGACACACCAACATTGGTTGACAAACGCATACACACAAACACATTATATATATATATATATATATATATATATACATATGACGGGCTTATTTATGTTTCTGTCTACCAAATCCACTAATAAGGCTTTGGTAGGCCCGAGGCTATGGTAGAAGCCACTTGCCCAAGGTGTCACGCAGTGGGGCTGAATCCAGAACCATGTGGCTGAGAAGCAAGCTTCTTACTACACAACCACCCCTGCACCTTACTTTCCTTGTATATACATATAAGGTAAAAAATGTTTAAATAATGTTATCACAAAAAACATTTTAGTACCAGTTTCTGTCATTGAGACTTTTTCAACTCTAAGTATGGAAAACAATTAAATTTTGTAAAAGTTAAATGAAAATTTATTTAAAAGAATATTTGCATAGTATTCAAATACAAGGGGCATTTTCCTTGTTTATATATATATATATATATATATATATATATATATGAATACGCACACACGAATGAAAGAAAGATAAGGCTCCACGGAACTTAGTGCTTTGTAGACTCGGAAACGGAACCTAAGGCTTTATAACATTTACTATATGAGACAATTTGTATTCGGTTGTTAATGACCTGAAAAAAAAAAAAAGCATAAAGTCTGATTGTTTTAGAAGGAGACAAAGGCCTATGTATTGATGTTCCTGTTGATGTAGCCTGATTGACGAGATGGGATGGATGATCATGTGTTTAAGAAGATGGGTTGGGAGGCATGTGAGCATAAGTTGATCTTTTGCAACAAAACAAAAACTACAACCGTTTACCTACCTTCCTACCTAGTCATCTACCTACCAACAGATATACATAAATAACTGCCTGTCTGCCTGCTTACCTTCCTACCTACTTACTGCATGTGCCCGTATGTGTATTTATGTATACGTATGTGGAATGAACTGATTGTAATAACAACAATTAATGATAATAATAGTAAGAGGTTCAGCGATTGATGCAAGACCGACAATTCGGAAAAGAATTGTGTAAAATTTGCATAAGTTATTCAATATCTAAAATAAATGTTGATATTTCGGCGTAAAAATGCCGTCGTCATAGCAAAGAAACTAAAGAAACAAATAACAACGGCACGACAACGAGAATTACGCTGTGATGTTTGATATTAATTCTTCCAACCAGCCATGAGATTTTTCATGCGTGTAGCTTCAGTGATATGAACCTAACTAAGCAGGCACGCGTCCAAATAATTTACTGGCACTGATCAACATCTTCGAATATCATGTCTAATATTGGAACATTATGTTAAATTTCTCTCTTCCCCTCCCCTTTTTGTGTCTCCCTCTCTTTGTCAAACGTTGTTGTAATGTAATGCTGGTGGACTGTTTATATGAACTGTTAAACACTTTACATAACTTGTAATATGTACTGGATTGTTTTGTTATTGTGGTTCATCAGATTGCTTGACAGTACATGCGATGGTCTGTTCGAAAGTTTTAAATACGATATTCACTGTTTGGCAATCTTGAGAGTGGAGTAGAAGAGAGAAGAAAGAAATATGACAGACTGTTGATGACACACAACCAGCATTGCTAGACAGTGATAGAGCGAGGGAGAGAGAGAGAGAGAGAAAGAGAGAAGGGCAGAGAAAGGGAGGGAATGAAAGAAAGATATATATATATATATATAT
>NC_068985.1:91953181-91956191 GCF_001194135.2 Octopus bimaculoides | reverse complement strand
AGAGAGAGAGAGAGAGAGAGAGAGAGAGAGAGAGAGAGAGAGAAAGAGAGATAGAGATAGAGAGAGAGAGAGAGAACGACAAGTAAAGTTTACCATACAAAGACGCAGGTATTCGACACAATAGTCGGAGATATTACTTAGGATTGATGAATTCTTCAGCTGGTTTGACATTTTCATATCACGAAATGTACACGTGGGGAAAATGCTGGGGCTAGTTGGCATAATCCATATAACTTCTGTTGGTTTTCTATTGTTGACAGTTCGTTTTCTTTGTTATGAGGTGACATTCCTGTCTCCACCTATCAAAAGCTATTTAACCCCTTAATAATTTGTGTAAACCTCGCAATGTACTGTGAGGACATGTTTTTAGTATTTGATATTCTTCAGTACCTATTAAGCGTTAACAAGTGAATATTTTAGAGGTACCCTAAGGAATCAACACTGCTTAACTATTCACACAGATTCTTTTGAGTTCTCTCCCAAGTTACACGAAGGCTGCTAGATGATGGCTTCTGCTACATCGGGCAGCTGTTACCGTCATCAGTATCCCGATTTATGAGAAAAGAAAATAATGTTTTCTACTCTAGACAAAAGGCCCTAAATTTTTGGGGAGGGGACAGTCGATGAGTAAGCAACTGGTACTTAATTTATCGACCCCGATAGGATAAAATGCAAAGTCGTCAGGAGCAGAATTTGAACTCAGAACGTAAAGACAGACGAAATTCCGCTAAGCATTTCTCCCGGCGTGCTACCGTTTCTGCCAGCTCGTCGCCTTTAGAGAAAAGAAAATTGTTGAAACTATGTGTAATCGTAGAATTAAAAAGATATTTGCAATTACGTATCTTTACATGCATCATTAACATTATTTACATTATTTACATTTGAAGGATATTTGTCCTTATCTTGTTTGTTGTTAACACAACGTTTCGGCTGGTACACACTCCAACCTTCATCAGGTGTCTTGGGGAAATTTCAAACCTGGGTTCTCATTCCTACGGTATTTTTGATGTTGCTTTTGTTGTAGTTATTATTTTTATTATTATTATTATTATTATTATTATTATTATTATTATTATTATTATTATTATTATAACAGATCAAATTTCTGCTATAAAGCGACAGCGGATCCAATAGAAAATAAGTTAAGGCGGTGCTGTAGCATAGCCGCAGTCCTACGACCATCTAAAGATTAAAAGAATTTAAATTCCTTAAATTTTCCTTCTTGGTAAAGATGGTTTCAAACCAATCCCATCAACGATGGATTTGTTTTCTCTTCTCCCTCAATGAAATGTCGCACTTAAACTGTTAGCTCGACCCGTTACATAAGGCTGTTTGCGATAACCTATTCTTCGAAGACCCTCCCATATTTCCCCAAATTCTCATATCACGGCTTTATCCCCCTCGTAATTTCCTCTCTCGCTCATCCATCATCGTTCCTGAAATTTGGATTGTAGCTTTAGTTTCTGCAGAAATCCACTTCATCAACAAAGGAAATTTCATGAAAAACTCAGAATCAGTTCTGCTCTGCATCCCTTTATCCCCCAAACTAACTACACAGAGAAACCCAACGCATTTCGCACGCGCTCAAACACGTACACACACATTCCCCCATACACTTGCATGCTTCTTGGCCATAGTCCATTGTCTATTTCATATAACCTCTGACATTTGAACTCTTTTTCTAAACTCTATAACTGGTTTCCTTAATCAGACGTCTCTACCAGAGATAAATATATTTCCGATATAGATTCTATTATTCCGCAAATTACATTTTCTCGAATTAATTTTCCCCATCCCTGACCCAAACTTACATGCTCCAACACTCATTCAACTCTTCCAACCTTTGTCTTTTGTCCATTCCATATAAACTGTGACGTATGAACTCTTCTTTTAAACAATAACACATTTCTACCCATGTATCTAATCACCTGATATAACTTGTTCACACACGCAAAGACAAATAATTACAAATAGACACACACACACACACACGCATATCTCCAGAAATAAATGCCGAACTTCAATCAATCAGAGCAAATCGAAATAAATATACAAGTAAAACATGAACATATCATTACTCGCCTAATAAAACGAAAAATACATTACATAAAACGGCCATATTATACTGAAACAACCATGTAACATCTCCATTTTCTTTATTCTACATCAATCCAAAAATGATCTATCTATCTATCTATCTATCTATCTATCTATCTATCTATCTATCTATCTATCTATCTATCTGTCTGTCTGTCTGTCTGTATGTCTGCCTGTCTATCTATCTTTCTATCTTCCTACCTACCGATATCTCTCCCCCTCTCTCACTCCCTTTTTCCTTCACCCCCTCTCTCTCTCTCTGTCTATCTATCTATCAATCTATCTATCTATCTATCTATCTTGCTACCTACCAATCTCTCCCCCTCTCTCTCCCTCCCTCTCTATCTGAATGGATTGTTGTCACATCGGCTCCTCCTAAGTTTGATATATTTGTATGCAAACAAGTCTTTGTTTTTAAACATGTTTTTGTCAAAGACGTGTTTAACATATTCTGCTTTGACCTAAGCAAATCTTTTACTAGAAAATTCCTCCTCCGGGGGAATTTTTCCAAATTTAACATTTTTCATCAGCTTTTGTTTTGTCATTTTCACTTAGAAAATGGTTAAATGTGACGAAGAAGCCAGCGTTTGTCTTAGTGAATTCCCTCCGCTACCGAAGGCAAGGGAAGGTAAAAACAACATTAATTCTCTTGCTCACACACACACACGCACACATAAACACACACACAACTGAACGATGCAGTCACACACGACAACGCCAGTCTGGCCGTAGAAAATACGAACAAGGAAAGCTGTATGATGGATAAAGATAGACTAAAGACAACAGCGCTTACTACTACAAACAGCGCCTCCACTACTGCCACTACCACTGCCACCACCACCACCACCACCACCTCCACAAATAACATGAACATACAAAACAATTTTGCCGCAGCTTTAAAGATGAAGAAAAA
>NC_068985.1:91950733-91953122 GCF_001194135.2 Octopus bimaculoides | reverse complement strand
TGGAAGAATTGCTCGCTTGCAAATCAATGCTATTAAATGAAGAACACTTCATTGCAACTGCAAACACATGAAAAGATTATAGAAGACAAAAAAAAAAAAAGGCATGTACAAAACGCTTAACATTAAAATAAGCAGTTCAATATTTAAGAGATGAGGAATTATGTACATTATTTACCTTATTTACATTTGATGGATATGTGTCCTTATCTTGTTTGTTGTTAACACAACATTCGGCTGATATACCCTCCAGCCTTCGTCAGGTGTCTTGGGGAAATTTCGAACGTGGGTTCTCATTCCTAAGGTATTTTTCGATGTTATTATTATTATTATTATTATTATTATTATTATTATTATTATTATTATTATTATTATTATTATTATTATTATTATTATTATTATTATCACAATAATAATAATAATTATTATTAAGGTTACTGACTTGAATCGAACTCGGAATCTTGGAGCTAATATCCCGCGCTCTTAACCACTATGCCGTATCCCCAAGACACCTGATGAAGGCTGGAGGGTCTATCAGCCGAAACACATAGGAGAAAAACACATATCCAAGAAATCACGCAGTGGGACTGAAGCCGGAACCATGTGGTTGGGAAGCAAGCTTCTTACCACACGTATGTCTATATTTATAATTTTAAATATATCGTTTATTTTTCTCATTTTTTAAATTTCAGTTCTTAGACTGCGGACATACTGAGGGCACTACCTGAAAGGGTTTTAGTCGAACAAATCGACCCTAGAAATTATTCATTTTTAAGCTTATTCTGTCGGTGTCTTTTAGCGCACCGCTACGTTACAGGGACGTAAACACAGTTCATCGGTTGTCAAGCAGTGATAGGGGACAATCAAAAAGACACATGAATAAGCACGCACGCGCATACAACTTCAGTTTGCGTCTACACTATCCTCCGACAAAGCTTTGGTCGGCCCAAAGCTAAAGAAGACACTTGTCTAAGGTGCTACGCAGTGAAATGGAACCCGGAACCAAGTAATCGAGAAGCAAGCGTCTTATTACACAGACCTGCCTTGACCTGTATATGTATTTTAAAGACGTTTATCGTACACATTAGCGCGCAAAACGGAGGAAATTGCTTGCAGCTTCATGTTCAGAAGAAAAAAAAACCTAATCAACATTAAAACGGCGTTATTAATTACGTAAAATGCTGAGTGGAAGGCTTTAAGATATTTATGGATTTACAATTACAAGAAAAAGAAAACAGAAAAGAGACTAATAAACAGCGACTCCTAGTAGCGTTGCAAATTCATTTCAATTCACAGAATGTTTACAAATCTCAATACAGCATTCATTTTGCCACCTCTTCTTAGACCTAACAACATTCCTAACAACGTATTTATTATTTTCATTGCCTATGTTGTCTCTACCAACCAAAGCGTCGTATTTTATCAGTTTTTCCTGACGGTTTTATCCCACTGGAATTTTCCTTCCATCTGTCCATCTGTCTTGAACAGCAATCAACTTGCAGCTGTTCAACAGCGTCATCTTCGATCAAACTAGTCTCGGTGGACCTGCAAAAGCCACGAGCGCAACCGCTCATAATATAATAAAAGAAATTATACAGAAACAATAAAAAAAATGATTTTTTTGTTTTCAATATATTATTTGCTCTGCTAGAAATTCTTATAAGAAAATAACAACTGTTTTTAAAGTTAAAAACTTAAATTACATAGTTTTGCGAGAATCTTTGCTTGAAGGCAACTGCAAATATATCGAATAATATAAATAGAATTGATTCTGATTTTAAATGAGGTTAATCTTGTTTAATTTTTGTTTCCCATAATAACTTAATTCGACAAATTATCTTTTTTTGCTGTTGAAAATAAACCCGAGTGTATTAGTACATGTATAACAATGTCTGAATTCACATAGAAATTGTTTGAATGGATTCTCGGATAAAACGATACATATATTTCTGCGTCCAATATTTTCCACAATAACCTAATTCAAATAATGGAAATATATGACAACTGGTTTGATCTTAACCTACCATTGAAATATATGCAATATTTTACTACAGTGAAATGACCAGATTTCTATTGTTGTCTCTCTTGGGATCTTTGACTTCAATTTCTGATCTCTCTAGAAAGGTTAATTATTCAAATAATATTCATAGCAGTAGACTCTAGCAAGCATACAACTTACTTTGTTCGACCTACGATTTCTCAAATATATTCCCAGAGTATGTTGAGGAATTTCTTATCTCGAAGATTTTCGCATTGAAGAATAATTTTATTATTAACGAACCACTGTCGATATACATACATACATACATACATATATACATACATATATATTTATATATATATACATATATAGATAGATAGATATAGATATGTATGTGTATATGTATATATA
>NC_068985.1:91949811-91950723 GCF_001194135.2 Octopus bimaculoides | reverse complement strand
ATATATATATATATATATATGCATATATTTATATATATATATGTTTGTATGTGTGTGTGTATATATACACGAACGCACACACACTCGGACACATACGTATATATACAAGACAGACATGTTGTTGTTAATATTTTCATTCTATTATATTTTCGGTATTCATATTAGATAGATATCTTGTACATCAGGGCAAAACACACACTTAGTATTGTTTCTAATAGAATACAAGGCCATATCTTCACATTGCAGTCATAGATAAACAACAAACATTACTTTTTACTTATAATCTAACACCAAAATTAATATTAAACCAGATTTGCGTGAGCGAATGAGAATTGTTTTTATAATTGCTCAACCAAACCATAAAAAGGAAAATATAGTAAAGTTGAAAATATTTGAAGAATGCTATCTTTTTATTTTTTCGGTATCAAGGTATCCTAAAGCTAACGTCACATTATTCTTCAACATTTACCTGCCAGCATGAATGCATTTTGTCTTCAACATGCCTATGTTCCAAACTGCGTGTAGTGTTTTTTTCGTTTACTCAACAAAATTTAATTCTTTAAACTTAAACATTAATTAAAATAATAATTTTCTTTAATCTTAAAAGATCGCTACATACATGTGTCTGTGTGTTAATGTGTGTGCGTAGGGTTATTTTCTACATTAAGTATCATGATTATGCTTATTTGTATAAAGAAGCCGATATATAAATATTAGTTAATTACTTCATTGAATTCTCTTCGTGATGCTTTATACCTTATACATACATACATAGATTTTCAAGATTGTTTCCTTCTCAGAAGGGGCCCTTTGAGCCTGAAATATAACGGTTTTCGTAAAACTGTGTCGTTAGCAGTTTTCTTATTTTGCCTTATCGTTTCCCCCCCCCCCATATATATATATATATATATA
>NC_068985.1:91943990-91949692 GCF_001194135.2 Octopus bimaculoides | reverse complement strand
ATAATTCTTTGCCTGTCAGTCTGTTCCCTATGCATTCTCAAACGGCTCAACCGAATCAAATCAAATTTTACAAGATAACAGTATCAGACTCCATGCATATCAACTTTATTATTATTATTATTATTATTATTATTATTATTATTCAGGTCACAGCCTGGAATCGAACTAGGAAACTTGGGGTTAGTAGCCAGCGATCTTAACCAACACGCCATTTATCCATGGGCGTAATAATAACTAATATTGACACTGGTTCGATATTACGTGTCAAAAGTGAAAGAATTACTTTCATTCTTTCACTTTTAATTTTATGTGATAAGCTTATAATATTGTTTCTCTTTTGTTCTTTCAGTTTTTATTCTGATGTCTAAGATCATCTTCTGTTGGTTGACATAACAAACGGCTGGAGGTGAATCTCTTGAGAAAAAAAACAATGTGGTGGCAGGTATATAAAAAATACAAATTAACTGTCCAATTACAAGTTAGTAATTATCGCATCAGTTGAAAATTTGCAAGGTATTTCCTATTATATATTTTCCCTTCAATTAATAATACACGTGCTTAATATATATATTAAGAAATTTATCTATAATTATTGATGTGGTATTTACCGTTAAATTAGTAGTTCATACATGTGCATCTATTCAGTTGATTTGCTTATATTTGGTTAATTTACACTGCATGCGAATATAAAGACATACTACATACATACAACTGCTTACAAAAATAAAAGTTAATGTATAATGTTTTTCTATGTTCACAATTCTTTGCTTACAATATTAACAAAAAAAAAAATACATGCCGCCAAATAAAAGACGTACTCTCTCCAGAAACAAGAATCATGCAAAGAGGATTGTAGAAAACCGAAGGCGACAGTCTGAAGCCAGAAGGGAGATGAAGCTTTCTCAAGATAAGCAAACGTATACTGCAGCACGTGCGATGGAGTTTCAATACAAAAGGGAGATGAGACTTACCCATGATAAGCAAACACAGGATACACCACATTAAATGGAGTCTCAAGAGTTAAGGGAGATGAGACTTTCTCAAGCTCACCGAAGGCATACTGCAGCACGTAAGATGGAGTTTCAAGACAGAAATGAGATGAACTTTCCGAAGATCAGCAAAGGCATGCTGCGGCATTTGATGTTGAATCAATAAAACAACGTTTCAATGATTAGATAGAAGTCCAATACAACAGATCTCAGAAACAGACCATGTACAAATTCGTTCTGCATGACTCCTAGAGCTGCTTTCAGATATGTTCCATCTCATTCTTATAAAAATAATAATTTTGTCCAAATTGATGTGCTAAATTCAAATTGTCGTCTCTGCCAATTTTCCATGACAGGTTAGGGCGTGGAATACTCAAAACGGACGCGTGACATGTCACTTAGTCTACTTAGCCCATCATTTACTCCACAAGTGTTATCTCGTCAATGCTGCACTTTCCCGTATCACCTGTTTCAATATATCTGTAGTATACATATATACAAACTATGTCGTATTAATCCTGAGCAACGCCGAGTACCTCTACTTGTGTGCACATATATACATATATATGTATATATATATTAATATAAACTTTTACTTGATTCACTCATTTGACTGCGGTCATGCTGGAGCCAAATCACTAATTTACGGGTACGTAAACACACCAACATCGTTTGTCAAACAATGATGTGAGACGACAAACACAGACACAAAGACACGGACACAGACACAGACAGACAGCCAGACACATACACACGCACACACGCACACACACACACACACACAAACACCCACACACAAGCATATATATACACATACACGCGAAGATTTAACATAATCAGGTACTGCACGCGTGCACATAGTAGGCATGGTGGCAAGTAATAAGGAAAGAAACACTACGCATATACTGTAAGACAGGAAGAATCATAAAGGTAGAGGATGAGGAGCAGGTGAAAGATTGGGAGTAAACGTCATGGTAGTTATGGACTTGATTATACAAACGAGAAAATTGTCTCATAAAATTATATTGTTAAATATTACATATATTTCTGTTGGATATCTAACATTCACTTCATTTTTTCTTCTTTTATATTACCACTTTATATTTATGTTGCATGCCATATACTTTATATCGCATGCCATATTTTTTGATATTGCAAGATATATAGCAGGCGTATTTCGCAAGTTTTCTCTCTTGAGATGGGTAATAATCAGCTTGTATAGTTCATTCTTCTATAGGAAGAAAGCACGAAATTTTGTTGAAGGGCCTTGTTGACTTTACTAATCCCAGTACATGATTGTTACTTATTTTATCGACCTCGGTAGGGTGAAAGGCAAAGTCGATTTCGGAGATATTTGTACACAGAACGTAGAACAAGAAGAAATACTGGTAACCATTTCGCTAGCTTGCTCCCTTACTCTACTTGAATAATGAATAATATACTGTCTTAAATATAGGAAAATATTTTCCATCGATCCTACCATTCTTCAGTTACCCAGTTTCTAATTTCACAAAATCAGGTGAGTATTTCTGATTAGAGCTCAATTTATCTGAAATTTCTATGTTTCCTGATCATTAAATCGAAGATGTCACACATCGGTAGATTTGTGCACTCTCAAATCCAATATGTCGCCTACCGCCTAAGTACTTAATTCCTTATTTAAGGACCGTCACATATCAATCAAGTAATTACACTCTAAATTAGGGACGCTTCACATCAACGAAATAACTAATCACTAAAAAGATAATTAAGGTTGCCACTCCTCACTCAAATTCTCTGGCTTGAAATTGAAGCTGCTATATTCAACCATTCACTTAATCTCTAATTATGGCTGAAATTGTGGCAACCACAAATTAATGCTACAAAAACAAAATACAATCCACAAACATATTTATGTATCGATTGCAATAATGATGCACAATTTTTTCTCTCCAAAACATTCGGAAATGGTTTTAGTAATGGGGTCATGAAATCGCTAAGATTAATTTCATTTCCTGTTCTTATTTGAAAATAGGTTACGTCAAATTAAATATCATCTATTAAAAAATACTTTTAGTTTGTTCCGACTGGGGAAGAATAAATAAATAATAGTGAATATCAAAACTTCATGCGAAGCATAAAAAAAATCGATCTGTGATTTTCATCCTCGTACTCGCACTTCGACTTTAAATATTATTAATACGGACTGATTATAGTAATAAGTTATTATTTTCGTATTTTCTGCATCGTAAGCTGAAGAAAGTGGCAAATGTGGAGCGTTACAACTGTTCTAAAACAGCTCCTCCTTACTTCTCTCTCTTTTTCTCGTATTTCTTCTCCATGACTATCCTTGTAGTTTTCTTAATATAACAGATTAAGGTAGATAGTTAGGAGGATCTATAACGCATTAGAGAAAATGCTTCGCGGCTTTTCTTCTGGCTAAAAGTTCTGAATTCAAATTCTCCAGAGGTCCACTCTGCCAGCCATCTTTTCTGGTTCGATTAATTAAAGGACCAGTCAAGTACTGAGATGAATGCAATCGGCTAACGCCGTTTCCTTGAAATTGCTGGCCTTCAACCAAAATTAGCTAGAAGGAATTAGAAGGAAATATTACGGCTGGTTAACAGGACACTGCATATACAGTAGGATCGGTAACAAAACAGACAAACTAATATTGCTTTATTACTTGCGTCTCATTATATACAGTGCTAAAAGTGTCACCAGAGTCGACTTCAATTTCATTTTTCCAACCTCAATAAAAATAAGTGCTAAATAGGTCTTTGAAGTTGACGAACATCACCGCCAATAATAATTGCTGCCTGATTTATATGTCAGACATACATGTTAGAGGAACTAAAGACAGAATGCAGAAGCATCTTTTAGTTTAATGTCAGTGGACGGGAATATCTGTTTTAAAAAATATGGAAAATAAGAGAATCTCGTAAACATATGACAACAGATGCTAGAAGCATTCAAACTGGTGATATACAGATGTGGTACTTGATAGAATACGTTGAATTAAAGACAATATACGGTACCATTCCTAAACTAAAGACCATAGATGGTAACAATGCATGTTCCTTTAAGTTTTGTATCTAAACATTACGCGGTAGTTATATCAGCTGAAACTCAAGGAAAATATAACTTCCGGTAAAAAGACACCGAAATCTGTTGATTAATATAACTAACGATTAGCATGCTTCAACGTATTCCAGGTTAGAAATCATTACTATAACAGAAACAAATGTTACTTACAATTTCAGATAAGACAATTATATACTTGAAATACAACTTCACCATAAATCACAGCAACAACAGCAATAACAACGACAAAATGAATTAGAACTCACTGCCATCAATAGGCTATCATCTTGCCTATAACATTCAGCGATCTGCAATTTTTATCAATCAACATCTTTTGAATTATAGGCCCTTTTTTCCCCTTCTTTGTAACCCCATGCTCTTCAGAGACCTGAAGGAATGTGTGAGACAAAGGCGTTAAAGCAAAAATAAGTTTTTGTGATTGTTAGTTTATATAAATCTAATGAATTAATAAGAAAGCAGACCGTTGAAGAGTAGGTTTATTTCAAGTCAATCACTCACCAACTTAACGCAAGTATAATCTATGTAAGTATAATTCCTTAATGAAAACTATTAGCCACATAGTTTAGATGATAAATTACAACACATACGAAATGGCAATTTATTTAATATAAGTCGTTAAACGTAAACAATATGGTCATTATCTTGAAACTGTATCTCTGAAACTTGAATTATGTAAAAATAGATTGGATATTCGAAGTAATTAAATTACAACGATATGGGTAACAATCATAAAATTTAACATCAAAATATAAAAAGACAAAAAACAATTCAGTAACGACGATGAAAATATGAGTACGTGATCTACTTTACGCTAAATGCTTTGAGACAGTTCAAGTTGTAAACATTGTGAATGTGAATTCTCCAAGATATACTTATATTCGTCTAAGAATAATTCATACTGATTATAAATTTGATAAAATTCAAACGAAACCCTGGATTCCTTTCTTAGGTGTAATATCTTTCAGGTTATCAAGTGAAATATATCATAAGCAAAATAAAAAATTCCAACAGAGGTAAAACAGTTAGAGATCGTAATAAAACATAATTCAAGAAAATTTCAACACACACTCACACACACAAATACTCACACACAAATACTCACACACGCATATAAAAATAAATTCCAGGGCAGATGTATGTTAATGTATTTAGATAAGCACGTATATACAGACACAGAGAGACACACACAGACAGGCACACACACAAAAACACGCACACACGTGTGTATATACGTATATATAAAACATGTATATGCATATATATATATATTTAGATGTGTATATATATATATATATATATATATAAATACGTATGGATGTAATTATATATACATATATATTATATACTATACACACACACACACACAGACACACACACACAAACACACACACACACGCACACACACACACATACACACACACACACACACACACACAGACATATATATTCGAAGTGAGACTGTTTCAGATAGTGTGAGCTTTCTTAAGACGTCGGAAGAAAGTCATCTTTTCAATTATTATCGTTCGGTTACCAATGAAGATTTCAGAAAAGTCATCCGAACTTTTAACAGATAAATAATATTCTTCTTCTTCTTTTTTTTTCTTCTTCTTCTTCTTCTTCTTCTTCTTC
>NC_068985.1:91941320-91943261 GCF_001194135.2 Octopus bimaculoides | reverse complement strand
TATATATATATATATATATATATATGCATGTGCGCTTGCATGTATGTATGTATGTATGTATATATACACGTCTTCATGCATTTGTACATTTGAAGAATGCTTTTTTTCTTCTAAATACATGTGTTTCCGCAACAACTCGAATAAAGTCATATTTTCAATTACATTCGTTCGGTTACCCATGAAGATTTGAGAATAGTCATCTGAACTTTAACTAGGTAAATATTCTTTTGTTGATAATGAAAAGAAAAACAAAACAAAAATAATAATAATACACAATAACTACAAAGCATTAAAGTAAAAAAGATATGAAAATGAAATAATATAATCGTACAAGTGAACTAGTTTCCAAGGAACTATTTCTCAGAAAACCTATATACATTCTCTCCCCACGATGATAATAATAATAATAATAATAATAATAATAATAATAATAATAATAATAATAATAATAATAATAATAATAATAATAATAGCAACAATAATAATAATGAAAATGATAATAATAATAATAATAGTAATAATAATAATAATAATAATAATAATAATAATAATAATAATAATAATGATAATAATTATAATAATGGTAATTATAATAATAATAATAATGATAATAATAATAATAATGATAATAATAACAACGATATTGATAATAATAGTAATGATGATAACGATGATGATAATAATGATGATGATGAATATGTTAATAACAACAATAATAACGATAGTAAAAACGACAGTTATAATAATAATAATAATGATAATAGTAATGATATTGGTGATTGATGATTACGTAATCAAAGAACTAGGAAAAATGTGAATGCATTTTAATACTATATACACTCATAGGTATGTGCGTAATTTATATATATATGCATGTATGTATATATATATATATGTATATACATATATACCTGTATAAATTTATCTGTACGTATATATGTATATATAAATACATATACACATAAATATGTAGGTATGTATGCATGTATGGAATATGGAAACAATGCATAAAACATCTATAAACAATCGTAAACAACAAAAGACAACAGGGGAGTCTGAAGAGATAAAAAAGTAAAACAAAAAATTATAAAAAAATATGATGTAAAAGACAGGAAAAAAAAATGGTAAACGGAAAAAAATATAGGAACCGGAACAAGAAAAAGAGGAATATGAAATGTGTACGCTGTAAGATAAGAAAGAGTCGTAGAGAATTTTGTATGCGGAGCTAAACATAAACTACATGAAATATTATCGATTGCATGGTTTGAGTTTTGAGTAAACGGATGTGGAAAATGCTCTTTGAAAATTGTCTACTGCTCCGTTGCATCCAAAAATGTTAAAATGAAATACGAAATAAACAAAATATAAAAAAAGAAGCAAAAGAAAGTTAAGCATGATATGTATGTATATGTATATATATATGGGTGTATATATTTATATACAAACATATACAGTGACACAGACATATATATATACATATGACACACATATACGTATACATATGTACATATATATATATATATATATATATATATATATATATATATATATATATATATACATATATATACTTGTGTGTGTGTGTGTGTGTGTTTGTGTTTGTATAGAAAGAGATTAGCAAACAGAGAGACAGTCAGAGATAAAGATAGAAGGAAATCAAAGAGAGTTTAGGAAAGAGACTCAGGGAGGGAGACTGAAAATTTATATGATTATTATTAGCAGTACGTGCTATCTCAGACACAGAAGTATATGCATACCTCCTTATCCACATCTACACACACACACATACACACAAACATATATATATGCATGCACGCATAAGAATGCACATATACGTATATAAATATCGGAATACACGGAGAGATACATACGTACAAGTAGGTTCACTATTTACTTATTCACAGATACAGATATTTAAATGCTAACATATGCACTCATGTA
>NC_068985.1:91938564-91940711 GCF_001194135.2 Octopus bimaculoides | reverse complement strand
ATATATATTGCGTGTGTGTGTGTGTGTGTGTGTGCATGTATGTATATTTGCACCTACATATACGCATGCAATCATGCACCACAAACACATACACTTGCAGCTGTGTTGTTCTCGATATATCTATGCACATACTGACGTATATACCCGTATACAGTTATACATACAAGCAGGTAAACATTTTACTACCAAAATACACACGGATATAAACAAATAACAGATAAATATAAGAGAACCAGCAGACTGTGGAAGGTTATAATGCATAAAAAAAATGGACATATAATGTGGACATGTGCAGAAGCAAGAGTGTGGCTAAGAGTGAGTGAAAGGGAGAAAGAGCGAGATAGAGAGAGAGAGAGAGAGAGAGAGAGAGAGAGAGAGAGAGAGAGAGAGAGAGAGAGAGAGAGAGAGAGAGAGAGAGAGAGAGAGAGAGAGAGAGAGAGAGAGAGAGAGAGAGAGAAAGAGAGAGAAAGAGAGAGAGATGTGGGTGGTAACGAAATGAGTAGACAGACAGAAAGGAGAGGATGCCAGATTAGTTAGTCTTATAGTGAAAGACAGAAAAGGAGAAAAAATATTATATTGTATGATACACAAGAGAACAAAGCATTTAATATTTCCAGTTAGCAAGTTAGCTTTTAACCTGGTCGGTGTCTTCGTGCAGGCTTTAGGTTATACTCAGTATTAACATCAAAGAGAAATCTAAAGAGATATGTTGTACAACTGCAGTTCATAAAAAATGCATAACATGATAGGCAAGCTGCTCTTAGGTTTGAAGAATTTATTTAAAGCATTAACGACAATTGTTTATGAGGGAAATATATTTTTAACAAAATAATATCGCTAGATGTGTTCATTATACGTTTTATTGAATTTTGTTTTTACATTTGAAACAGTATCAAACCCTTTATGTCTGGAGTTGTAGTGAAAAATGAAGCGACTCAATCGCAATATAATGTTAGTTCTTACAAATTCTGTTTTTATTAACACCTGACGGGGAAAAGTTACATAAGCTCAGAAATGCAAGCGAGTATTTTATTTATCGGAAGCAAGGATGAGATTTAGATGCAATCGATAAGACATTTCCTTATCAGAGCTATCCATTAAAATGTGATTATCTGTATTGATTTTCAGGGAAGAAAGATATTCATAATCTAGGAAAGAGGCATTGGAAAGCTACAAAGTGGCCTCCTTAGACCTATGGAAAAATCCAACTTAAGCACGAGAAACACTTGTAAATTATAGCTTTCACAATATTTGTTTTTTACTCTCGATGCATGCTTTTCCCCATAAAATATATATGAACAGATTGAGAGAGGCATATTGATGCTTTGTTAGCACAGGAAAATGTTGATGACGACGAGTGGATCCTCAAACGTTTTGCTCGATAAACACAGACCATAAAACTGCTCTGCAGGAAATGACTTTCTTTAAAGAATTTAACCTGTCATTTTACCATTGCATAATGAACAACGAGGGAAAATCTATTAGATTGATCGAACTGCTAGAAATTGCAGTTAAATTGCCATGAAATTACTCTCTACTTTCCAGAAAAAAAGATGTTTCCGAGAATGCATTCTTACGTATCCTTCCACAAATGCATACATATATATACATACAGACATACATACACACACACACACGCACACACACACTCACACACACACACACACACACGCACATACACACACACACACATATATATATATATATTATTTTATTTAAAATAGTTTCAACTCTGTTTTTTTTATGTTTTATTTATATTCTTGTAAAATTAATGTGGGATATAGAATATGGAATAGATAATGTATAATATAAAAATGGATCGTACAATGAAATGAAGTATTGAATGTATTATTGAATATATGGAATATGTCTTATTGAATATATGAAATATTGAGTGTTCAATACAAAGGATTAAATATATAAAAAGGCGAATACGTATTTTCAATACCTTGTGGTATTCATCATGGCCAGTATCTGACAGACTGTAAACCATGACTGCCATGTTATGTCTGCAAATAATCTTTACTCCAAAGTACTGTTGCTGAATTTCTCTCGTTGTGAGATTTACAAATAGTAATTTTCCAATATTTTAGTTTCAATTCTATTTTTAATTTTTGCGAATTTTTCCATCTTTTGAAAGGCTGGGG
>NC_068985.1:91929732-91938352 GCF_001194135.2 Octopus bimaculoides | reverse complement strand
AAAATACATCAAGGAAAGAAAGAAAAAGACAACAAAAAGGGTTAAGCTGCATATGGGGGTGGGGAGTAACGGGTTGTTACTCCCAGGGTAGATGGCGAGTTTAGCCGCGCCTCGCAGACATGGTTACAAAGACGTTGCCGCAAAGGATGGCTTCGGATGCTCGCTTTAGCAACCACCCAGCCTTACGGGAATAATTTCTCAAATTTCCCGAATTATTTACAAATTTGAATACGTATTTAAGGGAACTATTGTATCGGTGGAACTTGAACTCAGAACGTAACGGCAGACGAAATACCGCTAAGCATTTCGCCGGCGTGCTAATAACTGTGGCAGCTCACCCCCTTATAAGTATTGACATATTCTTTTCTACTCGGGGCACAATGCCCAAAATTTTGAGGGAGGTGGCCAGTCGATTAGATCGACCCCAGTGCGCAACTGGTACTTAATTTATCGACTCCGAAAGGATGAAAGGCAAAGTCGACCTTGGCGGAATTTGAACTCAGAACTTTAAGACAGACGAAATACCGCTAAGCTTTTCGCCCGGCGTGCTAATGTTTCTTATTTTTTACCGCCCTCCAGGGGCTACACACAGAGGGGACAAACAAGGACAGACAAACGAATTAATTCGATTATATCGGCCCCAGTGCGTAACTGGTACTCAATATATCGACCCCGTAAGGTAGAAAGGCAAAGTCGACATGAGAAACGTGGAAGAGAATTTAACTTTTTATAAGAATCACATAATAGAAAATGGCTTTAAAATATATTTTTAACATTGGCCTAAGTAATGTTTAAGTGAACTGAACTCGCGATTTGCAGTGTTAGCCGACCTCTACAAGAAAAGAGAGTATCAATCGTTCGGTACTACGTCGGATACTCAACTCGATTTTAACTCTTGTTTCAAAAGAATCTAAATACATCTTAGTCGAAATAAAAGAAAATCGTTTAGAGACAAGACATACATAAAGCGACAGACAGACAAAAATAGATAGAGTGATGGAGTGAGAGACTGCTTGATAATTGCAAATTATATACGAAAATATGTCAAGTATACTATATACGAAAAAGTACACGCCGAATTTAATGAAATACAGCTGTGTTTAGATGTGGCAGTATGAAATATTTCAGATAGTACAGATATGCATATTTATAGATTATAATCAAAATCAGTGGTATCCATGTGTATCTGTTGCGTCTCTCTATTTAGCATTTAGAAAGCCATTAACCAAACAAGACCTACATCTCTATCTCTTTTGAATCGATAATAATTAATCACACATTGTCGTTACAATGCACTCTACTTCAGACATCGAGAGCATCTCTGTACTACAGACTACATGAAATAAATATTTACTACAAAGTGTTTGGATGCAGATTTGAGAGAGCAAGAAACTGAATGCCGTTACAGATTTGATATTATTCTGCATGTCACGAACATGAAGTCTAGCGTTACGCTAAGCTATGGAAGGAAATCGAAAACATAACTGAAAACTTCAACACAATGAAACTGGTTCGATTGTTACGTTTTAAACAAGCTTAAATACGGAACGACATCAGAGACATAATGCAAATCATTAACATAATGAAACGGGTTTTAGTTGTTACAATTTCAGCTCCTTTAATATCTTCAGAATTTATAACATAATGAAATAAAGATTTACAAATCTATGTGACGAAATAACAACGTTTATTAAACGTGGATTTCTACAGGTCCCGCTTTGTTAAGAGATTATTAATCTTTGAAGTTTTATTTGATAATAATAATTTTTCGAGTTAAATAACATAATCCATGCTTCAGAAAAAAAAAAAAAAAAAAAAAAAAAAACTTATTTGAGAAGAATTCGAAGAAAAGTAAAGCTTCTAAATATGTTTGGAAAGGGCATATTTAAAATAAAAGCTGTTCTGAACGAACTTCGCACGCATTATTCTTTTGTTCTCTCAGCGTATAAATGCAAACACAGACAGAAATAGTTTTCGTGGAATCATATTTTGAAATTGATATCAACTTCTGAATATTGAATGCTGCGGGCAGGAAATACTGTAAACAACTGTGTTGCGATGTTTAATATTATTAAATAATAGGAATACAAAGAAACTAAGAAATCTTTAATGTTCAGTGCAATATTAAAAATAAAACACTTTCTCTTGGGGAAGGGAATCAGGTAACATTATTTAATGCCGCAAACTTTCAAGCACACGCAACGGTATGCACTAGCATCCATTGGTTCACACTAACATACAACAACCTAATATTATACGCTGGAACAAAATAAAAATACAATAACAAATTTACAAACTGGAATTTACTACTAAATCTACAATTTCTCAATTACAGTTCCACATAGACATTAGTAGCGCTACTATTTACCATACGCATGATTTCCGAGCAGAAATCAAAGAGACGAAATACCTTATCACATATTGAATCTTGTATTCACAGACACCATTTAAATATATTCGTTTTTCTTCCATTAACAAGAGGATCATGTTGCTTATGAAATCGATTTTTCGGGATTGTATTTAGGCCTGGGGCCTTGTATTGGACATTGGAGCTGCGTTCACTATCTTATTCCAGGAAATTTGATGCAATTTGTGTTAGCTCTTATGAACATCAAATGATATATTTTCTTTTTTTTTATGTTGAATTTTTCGTATAGTTTTTAGTAGTTTAAAGAACCTCTTCACATCTTTTCATGTATTACTAAATTCATGTAATAGAAGATGAGAAAACGCTGTGTGATTAATTTCCATATATACAAATATTTAACAAAATCTCTAAGAACTGGAATCAATTTTTACAAATCACAAAACCTCCGAGAATCAGATTTTGAAGAGTCCTCAATGCTAATTTACTTTTCCTGTTAGCTATTTACCTATCCTTTCACGTTTGTTTAAATTACGTTTATATAGAATGCTCCCATTTCTCATTGATTCCGATTTACTCGTAAATAATTCCTAATCATTCTGAAATTTAATCATTCTGGAATTGCACGAATTGAGGTAAATAACAATTACGTCAAGGATAATTAATAATAATAATTTGTTAATACATATTTCTCATTCGATAGATGTTCCATTGAGTCAATAAAATAACTCATATAAATAAATCAGTCAATTCAAATTAATGTATGGATACACAAGCTCATGTGCATATTTATACACACGGACGCACGCAGTGACATACATACATACGTACGTCCGTACTTACATAAATATGTACATGCACATACATATCATTTATATATATATATACACACACACTTATATGAACATATTAGAAATTTCAAAAGTGTTCAGATTTCAACCATATCATAGCCCTCTTCTATATATTACATCATAACTAATCGCAATAGATTTCCTTCTAATCATATAACTATTCATATTGCCTATGTTTGCAGTAAATAGTGAAATCGTTTGCATAGATTTACTCTTCATTAATTTAGTTCTCGTTAATATTTACTGGTCACATGATAACCACTTAAATGTTGAAAATTAGTGTAACGTTATGATAGATAACGAGGCATTGTTGACAATTATATGTCATCTATTACACACTAGGTTGATTTATGGCAGAATTAAGCCGTTGAATATTAAAACAAACTAGATGGAAGAATTTAGTAAATGTTAGAGTGATAATTATAAACACGCCAGTTTATATCGCAGAATCCAGATTGGCAACAAATTAATCGGGTGAATGTCAATATATTTGTTTGACTGGTTCGAGGAAACTTTAAAATATTTTGAAATCATTTCTCTTTCCGAATATGAACGAGGGACATACACAACTGAAGCATGACTTATTTAATTATACAGAACAATAGAACTTTATTTCTTTTTACATTTTTATGGCTTCGTGAAAAGAGGATAGATAACAATAATGACATTTCATTAGTGTCTTCGAGGATGGTGAGAGAAAGAGAAAGAATTTATCCTCGAACCGACTAGAAACCTGACACTAAAATTTGCGTCGGAATGGATCCGACATAGATATTTAAGAATCAGTTGATAATGATGTATGAGGTAATGAAATATGTCTACCAGCCAAAAGAAAAAAAGGGTGTTCCAGCCTTCCCGGGCTTTCATTCAGTTTCCATCTCGAAAATTTCATTTTCAAGGGTTTTGACCGATTCGAAGTTATGTTAGATGACACTTGTCCAGATTACCAAAATGTGGAATCGAACCTGAGATCATGCAGTTGAGAAGTGAACACATTATTCACAAGCGTACCTGCATTAGCTATTAATAAAATAGCAAATATAAAAGAAAAATTATTTCTAAATTTAGCAGGGCGCCAATGATTTTCGGGGTAGATTTTGTAGAGTTTTTAAGATAATTTGAATAAAGAATGAGAGAAAGACAAACGTATGAAAACGGTTTGAACAGATTAGTAGACAGTTTTGAACTTTGTGAATTGTATGAGAGTTAATTCTTGTAGGTTAATTGTGACAGAAGAATTTTCTGTCAGTCACACACGCGCTCTGTTACATCTAGATATATTACAAAATTGTAAGGTGGAGACTAATTTTGACCAATTGAGAATTGATGACTATTCAGACCTGCAATGCATGTTTTGTCTCAATAAGAGAACCAATCTTTTGTCTAAAGTATTACGACTATTGCAGACATATGACCTATACAAATGGTGTGGACAGAGTTCTATATTTAAGAGATGAGGAATCATGGACATTATTTACATTTGACGGATATTTGTCCTCATCTTGCTTGTTGTTCACATAACATTTCAGCTGATATGCCCTCCAGCCTTCATCAGGTGTCTTGGAGAAATAACATCGAAAAATATCATAGTAATAAGAACCCATGACACCTGATGAAGGCTGGAGGGTATATCATACGAAACGCTGTGTTAACGACAAACAAGATGAGGACAAATATCCGTCAAATGTTAATAATGTAAATAATGTAAATGGTGCGTGGAATCTCACTTTTGTGATGACCTGCAATCAGTTCCCATGTAAATTAAAGGGTGGAACAATATATACTAAATATGATAATATCACCTAGAAGTTGTATGATGACGTACATAATAGCTGATGTTAGCAATTCATATTCTATCTATTTCGATCCAATGGAAACGTTTTGAAGAGCTCTCTATAAGAAGCATCTCATTTCACATATCCGTTGGCATGAAATGCCATACGTTCTAAGGAATGGCTCTATAATATACGAATGTTTTCTCCAAGAGAACTTTATCTCTCGTCTGCTTATTTCGAAGAAATTTGAACGAATCCATTGCAAACCGAGGTGCAGATTTTTGTGAAATGCAACAATTTGAAGAAGTTGGAGGTGCATATAACAAATTCAATGAAAATACTTGATATTTCGTCATAGTTTATATATTGTATATATATTTTCTAATCTACATCATTAACGCTTCTAAAGAGCGTAATTAATAAATAATTTTTTTTTCAAATTTTAAGTGTAAAATACCATTGAGACTGTATAACGTTGAGGGAGAAATACTTCTTTCCGTAATTGCTGTCGATTTATGTACTTTAAGTATAGTTCAAAAGAATGGTTTGAAATAACAGACTACAGTTTGTTTGATCGATGACCTATTTGATGGAGCCACTAATAAAGAATCTTATGTAGGTATTAAACTACTCAGCCAAAAGATGACATATTTTATGAATTGATGCGTTTATATAATGGCACCCTCATCATTTCCTTATTGAAGACGCCAAAAACGATTGGCCAAAGTTAACGACTACTTACTTGACCGCGATATGTTAAAAATAAACTAATGAAACATAAACGTCTGTTCTCTTTCTTCATCAAATTGGTGGTTTTTATGACATGATCTTGTAAAGAGTAGCATATAAAATGATAGAGCACTGAATTAAATCGTAGTTTTGAGTTTGTGCCCAGATGTACGGAAATGTAAATTTTACTGTCCTAGGTTGTTCGTTTTATTGTAATATTCCAGCTGTCCACCACCTACCAAGTCAAGATAGTAATTTCCCATCAATCTCAATTTTGATATTTCAATGAATAATCGAACGGAACGGAAACATTTATATTATTGATTTCTTTATATATATTTTTTTTTTATTCCCAGCCACATGTCATGATTACAAGAAGTCTTTCCGACGTATTCTAGTAGTTTAGCAAAGCAGTTTATGGTAAGTAGACGTAAAACAATGATAAGTTATTATTTCAAGCATGAGAGTTTTCAGATAATCCAAATAGTATTGGCTGGCCTAAGTATTTGAAATAAATAAATGCCATTGTTTTTGCTATAATCCATTTCAAGAAAAGATTGGCCTAAAACCAAAATGAGCTGTTGCCAGAAAGTGATTACATAACGGCGAAAAAATTTGTGAAAAGATATGTTGATAAATATAAAATACGATTGCAGCAACTCTAATGAATTACGTCTTGGATATGTCTGCGAAGTCTTGGAATCACTAATTGTCATTAGAGCAAAATGCTATTTTTTTAAGAGAAATAATGCAACGAAGAGAATCGATTTTTCATGGGATTACACAATGTTAGTTGTACAGAATATTTTCTTTACATCAAAAAATACATTTCTTCTTCAATATTTTGACTTTTGTAGAAAAAGTATATTTTTTGCGGTAAATATAATGAAACACACACATTCAATTTATTTTTGATTAATTTAAAAATGGAAATAGAATAAAGCTGTCTAGTTCTTTGAATAGAAACCAATACTAGAAGAGCAGGAAGACGGTGAAGAAGGGTATAATGAATAAACCTTAATTTAAAATAATAGTTCTACGTATTTGATTAGAATGGACATTTGCATTTTAGTATTCTAAAGCAAGTGCGTTTCCTATGTTTTAGGTGAAAATCGCTGCGTGCAAACGACGATATTTACACAGGCACTCACACACACATACACACACACATACACACACGGACAGACAGTCACGCAGCCGCCTCCCGACGTACATGCACACATTCAAACATCTGTATACAGATGAGTGTATGTATGTATGTATGTATGTATGTATGTATAGATGTGTATATGTATATAAACCAAGAAGAAAAGGAGTAAAAGACGCTGCTGCTGCTGCTGCTGCTACTGTGGGTATTAGTACTAGTGGTTGTTGTCGTGGCAGCGGTGACGATGGTGGTAATGGTAGCGGTGGTGCGGTTGGTGATGGTGATGATGATGATGATGATGATGATGATGATGATGTATAAGCAAACAGCAAAGCAAACAATTATTAGATAAGAAAATAACAGCAATCCGCTCATAGCATAAGTATTTTAGAGGAAAGCAAATAAATGAATAATGAAGACTATGTAAAAAAAAAATAAAAAAACGCAACGAAGAAAATAGGACATCAGATCAGATATTGGAATTATGTCAATGGAATTGTAATAACCAGGAAACTACTGCACCAATACCAATAAAATGGCATTAATTTAGTGTTCTTTGCAGCAAGTTACTTGAGCTACAAGTCGAAGATCCTGAAGTTTATTTCAATTGTAGTCATTAACGAATGTTTTCGTTCAGCTAACATGAATCGTAGAATTTTAAGAGAATCATGTAGAGTGTGATTAATATATGGAAAATGAGAAGTGAATTTTATGAAGCTTTCCCTTGGCTATTAACAGCCGGCAAAGTCGATTAATACTTCCAGCGCTAGAGAGTAACTTTATATTTCTGATTCAGTTTCAATATTGCAGTCGGGTCAAGAGGCTGGTACGGAATACCATTTACAGTGCAGACATGTCTTGTTGCAAGTTGTTACCCTCTCCTCTATGCGCTATGTTATTTGTTACAAAGCAAATACTAGGCCAAGGCATCGCTGTGTAATTAAGAAAATCGTTTTGCAAGCATGTAGTTTCTGGTTTTATCACACTGTGAGACACCTTGGAAAAGTGTCCTCTACTCTGGGAGTAAATATGGTAGATCGACACTGTATGGAATACCGTCTCTCTTTCTCTGTTTGTCTGTCTGTGTGCACCTCTCTCTTTCTCTCTCTCTCACACACACACTCTCTCTCTCTCTTGTAGACCTTCCTCTTTTTCTATATACTTCCTTATCGCCCTCTCTCCTTTCTTCGCGCATTCGATTTTTATTCCGCTATACCATATGCGCTCTGTCTGATGACTCTGACGGTGTGTCAAACTTTGTTTGACATGTTCTCGGCACAGGAAACTATTAGCAACACATAAAAAATGTATTGCACCTATTACATAGATGTATATATATATATATATATATATATATATATATGTGTGTGTGTGCGTGTGTGTGTGTGTGTTTATATGTGTGTGTGTGTGTATGTGTTTATATGTGTGTTTGTGCATGTATACATATATGTATATATATATCTTCTTTAATTCGTTTAATTGTTTCAGTCATTTGATTGCGGTCATGCTGGAGCACCGCCTTTAGTCTAAAAAACCCGGCTCCAGGACTTCTTCTTTGTAAACCTAGTACTTATTTTTTCGGGGTATTTTGACGAACCGCTACGTTACGGGGACGTAAACACACCAACATCGATTGTCAAGCGATGGTGAGGGGACAACACAGACACAAAAAGTACATACACACATATATATATATATATATAAATATAAATATATATATACATACATATATATATATATATATATATATATA
>NC_068985.1:91927915-91929460 GCF_001194135.2 Octopus bimaculoides | reverse complement strand
TAATGTGCTAGAAATAGATCACATCTTGTGTCTGTTTAATAATGTGTTTTTTTAGGTGATTTTAAATGTCTTGCCCGCTTACGTTTTGGTATTCTGCTATATTTCATGTTGAGAACAATTTAGGTCTTAATAGACACAAGATATGATCTATTTCCAGCACATTAATTGTCCACGTTAGTGGTCAACGTTATATATAAAATATATATATATATATATATGTATGTATATATATATACACGACGGTCTTCTTTCAGTTTCCGTCTACATACGCATATGCATATACAGTTTCCGCATACATGCGCATATACGTTTATGTGTATATATATGTACGTATGTGTGTACATATGTCCTTTTTAAACATTTTACTGAGAAACTGACCTTAAAGAACGGTCGGTTTTCTAGAAAAGTTACAATCTGGATGATTTCGATCAGCGTATATTCAAATTTGCATAATCTAATTATAACGTCTTAGAAGTGGTCAAGCTTCTAAATTATATAAAAGTGTGGAATTAAATTTTCCTTTATTTGACGTCAAATATTTTTGTAAACATCAATAATACAACTATCGGGAAGAAATCTCACAGAGTAGCGATATTCTTTATAAATCAACACGTTTTTAACAGATAGAATCTTTCAAATAAGACTTCTGCGTCGTTGGAAAAGCAAAACAGAAAATAGCCAGCTGTGTCTAACGTAGAGATGTTTGTTATGCTTGCATATTCACACACATTTATTCATATCCAGGTATCCGACCAATCAATAACAATACATAACACAGACACACATATTTATACCAGCGTTCATTGGAAATAGATTTTGTTTGTATATTTCAAAACTCTATTTTGCTAGAATCTTTCCTTCCTAAATTAACATTTTCCGGTTCTTAAAATCCAGTTGTTTTCCAATATAGAAACAGTGTTCAAGACAATGATATTGTGGTGTACACAACGTCTCCTTACATCATGCCATTATGATATAAGCTTTTTAATGGACTCCTTTTAGAATCTTATTTCTTCCTTTATTTGTGAAATTCACGGATTTTCTTCCAGAAGATAATTACTCTAAAGGAGACATAACAAATCGTTGATAGGATATATTATATATAATTTTGAAGAAACAAATTCATGTGGCTACCAGTGTTGGTCACGTGATTCAAAAGTCTGCTTCAATACAAGGCAAGTTTGCACTCCTTCACACGTTGAGTAAGAATATTCACCCCATAGCTTGAATGCACCAAATCATTATTTTTAATCATTCACGGGCTCAGACTATCTATCTATCTATCTATCTATCTATCTATCTATCTATCTATCGGTCGATGGATCGATGGATAGATGGATCGATATCTCTGTCTGTCTGTGTGCATGTTTGTGTCTGTGTGTGTCTTGTGTGTATATGTCTGTGTGCGTGTGTGTGTACGTGTGTTGAAATCGTCATTGAGTTCAAATTTTATCCCTTATTCTGAGTGGGTTTTGGTAAATTTTCAAGATCCTAAATTCATCATCAAAGCTTTTACTCATCGTCATGTGATTTATAGCGTTTGTT
>NC_068985.1:91925600-91926646 GCF_001194135.2 Octopus bimaculoides | reverse complement strand
ATATATAAATGAGTGTTTGTGTGCGTGTGCGTGTGTGTATATATATGTATATATACATATGGATATATAAATATATATTTATATATGTGTGTGTGTGTATATATATCAACTTTCACATACACAAACATATACTTATACATATATGTAAAGTGTGTGTGCGTATGTATCGTTTCTTACCGTTTAATTTAATTTCTGATTTTTAACGTAGAATTTTTCAGTTACTTAATGTATCAATTTTTATATTTCAATTGTATATTTAGATTTTTCAGTTTATTTAAAATTATTTACATCATTTTGCATTTGGTTTATGAATTTTAATTTGGTTTTACTTGTACTTTTTCAGTTTTAGAATTGTTATATAATTTTATTCAGATTTCACTTCGTAACTCTGAAAATTTTTGAACTCCGTTACTCTTAATATAATTACAAAAAGTTTAATTTCAAATCGTTAAATCCAATGTTAATTTCAATATTAACAAATTTTTAAAATTCTGAAGCACTTAACCCACATGATTTTTCGGAAATGTGTATATTTTTAAATATTTAACTTTTTAACTTCAATATTTTATTTTGTATACCAAAATTTATACACTATTTTAATCCAAAAACATCTTTCATAGTATGTTTGATCTTGTATTACGCACGAATATATTTATATACTTTTATTTAACATTTTGCTTTTTATGAATTGAATTCAATTGAATGAATTGAACTACTTTCAGCTCACGGGGTGTAGCCATGCTAGGGTACCTCCATTTCGTGTGGGGCACTGTGTTTGAGAGAGGTGAAGAAGTGATGCAATCGCCGTGTCGTTGATATAAAAATATGAAGTCCTGTATGAAAGTCTCCATAATTATATCATTCAATATACATATATATACTAACACACACATACACACACACTCACATATATATATATATTATCATATGTATTTATTTTCTCCTAATTAATAAATAACTCGGACAGAATAAATTGGTTAATAGATACCAGG
The DNA here is from genome assembly GCF_001194135.2 of Octopus bimaculoides. Taxonomy (NCBI): domain Eukaryota; kingdom Metazoa; phylum Mollusca; class Cephalopoda; order Octopoda; family Octopodidae; genus Octopus; species Octopus bimaculoides. The sequence goes on along the minus strand of NC_068985.1, from coordinate 91,925,654 downwards.
GTAGCAAAGATCACAAAATAAAATATGCGTTTTAATCCATTCATTAAATTTCTA
>NC_068985.1:91923731-91924975 GCF_001194135.2 Octopus bimaculoides | reverse complement strand
TATATATATATGTATGCATGTGTGTGCATATGTATGTGTGTGTCCCCCACACACACAAACCATCGCTTGACAACTGATGGTGGTGTGTTTACGTACCCGTAACGTAACGGTTCGGCATATAAATATATTCCAGTGGCGACTCAGGAACTCGGGCTGTTTGGGCTTAGCCCGGGTATAAATTTAGTAAAGTGAACCTGTATTTGCAAGCTGGTTTAATTTCTGCCAACAATGACTTCTAAAATGTAATTGTAGCCAATAACTCGGGCTCCTTTTATTGAATCTTGTAGCAGTTCATTCATTTTCGTTCAGCGTCTGGCGGTCATCTTAGAGGTGCCTTATGTCAAAAAATATCATTCGTAGCAGATGTTTTCTCGACATCGTTCACACGCGCCTGACTCGGGCTCAGAAGTTACAACCTGAGTTGTTATTTACAATCGTAAAGATTAAAAGTCATTCAAAATCAATGCTTTCTTGAAACAATAAATTTCTATAGGGATTAGGATTTAAATTCCAATCTACGAAAAGTTTCTCTTCTACAATATTCCTAAAGGAACGAAAAAGTATCCAGCAACTCGGGCTAATACGAACGAGCCTGGTAGCTGTTAAAGACTAACTGGCATATTTTGTGAAGCGTACAGGCGACAGTCAGATGTTTGATGTTTGTTGTGCACTCCACTGTCGTTATTTGATTGCTGTTATTATGCGCGTCTGTACACAGTTGTGTTTTGCAGGGTTGCTTTATTTTTTTACTCTTAACTTAGCAATAGACTAAGACAGAGTGATAGATATAAAAACAAATAAGCCATTTGAGCACTAGCGTAGCTAGAGTGTGTGTCAACCGGACTGGACCGCTCCTACCCGCCCCATAGCTACGCTAGTGCATTTCAGGCTAGAAATAAAGCGGAAAAAAGTGAAATTCTTCGAGCAAGCATGTGTATTATGCGAAATCTGGGATGAGCCCGAGTGACGCTGATGACCTAGAGTCACCTCTGATACATACATACATACATACATACATACATACATACAGACACACACACACACGCACACACACACACACACCCACACACACACACACACACACACACACATAGATAGATAATAATGTAGTGCCTGTAGCCATCAGATTTAATCAATATATTTTATAAATGCGAACATTTACTATGATAAATGATTCAATCTGTCAATAATTTCGCTTAACTAAGTCATTGTCTATGCTAAAACATCTCTATTTGATAGAACAT
>NC_068985.1:91920422-91923177 GCF_001194135.2 Octopus bimaculoides | reverse complement strand
TTTTATTATGATTATTAGGGAACAAATTAACCCTTTATCAAATTATCTAGTTGATTGTATAGTCATTTGATTCTTCTTTCCGCAATGAAACGACTGGAAGTAGAGACAAAGATTCGAAGAAGAGAGAAGTTACACTTGCAACTTATTTGTACATCTTCAGTTTGTTAGTGGACATCGACATTCTACATCTGTCGGATGTTATTCTGAATGTTATATAAAACAATTTGTTTCTATACTAAATATTGCGCTGCAGACATTTTATGCAATTTTTGCATTCATTTCTGAAAATAAAAAATACCGAATAGACTGTAGCAACGTGGTACTAAGTGCCCTGCTCAAGGTGGCAATGTATCACCTAGTCCAAGATTAGATATCGGAACTTTAAAATTATCACCTAATCACCCTCTTCACTAACCCACACACCACCCTTTTTTCTCATAATCCGTTAACAAATTGATTATCCTGAAGAGAGACTCATTACAAAGTTAAATCGTGTTTGGATTAACTAACCAGAATAGGGTTTCAGTACAAAATTCCAAATATCTGAACCAATACAGTTTGTAATACATTATATCACAGAACATATTAAAGACGAAGATAACCTGAAGCTTTGATGCATGGGACACACGGTTCATAACTATAACATCTTCACTTTGTTAGTAGACATCGACATTCTACATCTGTCGGATGTTATTCTGGATGTTATATAAAACAATTTGTTTCTATACTAAATATTCCGCTGCAGACATTTTATGCAATTTTTGCATTCATTTCTGAAAATAAAAAATACCGAATAGTCTGACTGCACGAAATATGTCAGCCAATGATTGTTTTTTATTGTTTTTTATAGTTTTCTTTTTGTATCAGAAGACATATTCGTTATTTTCTTCTTTGAGTGATACAAAATAAATTGAAGTTGCAAATGATTTTCTGCCTCCCCCTCCACTACTCTTGAGATATTGACCGTATCTAACAAAATGGAAAGTCGGATTACAAGCTATACCTTCAGTTTTTATCTCACCCCAATGAATTTGAAAGATAGCTTAGAAAGAAGGTTATTTGTTTTCTTTCAGAATCTTTTGCAATAATATGAAGCCGGCTTCTGCTTGACTGATTCATGTTGCTTAAGGGATCAGTATAATCTTCTTTTTGTCAACAGCAATAAGATATAGCACTAAAGTATTTTATGACACATTTATAATTGTAAATAGTACAACAGCTTTACGTGTGCATTAAGAGAGCTGAAAACAAAATATGCAATCGATATTTTTGCTACTGAAAACTAACAAAATTGTCTCTGTATTATTTTTATTATTACCACAGTTATTATTATTATTATTATTATTATTATTATTATTATTATTATTATTATTATTATTATTATTATTATTATTCTTTATCACTAAAATCACAGACTTGTTTTTTCTTTCAATCTCCAGAAACTTTATCCTATTTAATAATATTCTTCACAAATTCATTAACACACTCTGGTAAGATTCTCTCAAAAAGATATTTCATTCTATAAGCAAATATTCATTCACGAAAATAACAAAGTGTTTGAAGACAAAAGTTTGTTTCCTTTGGGTTTACTTCACATTCTGTGACAGAGTGCAGAAAAAAAGTTTTATGTTGTCTCTCCTAGTTAATGACTGCTGTTCTAATTCAGAAACCACGAACACCTGCTCGACTATTGTTCTCTTCTATCATTTTATGCAATTCCTTTTTTACCTATCAATTCTACCTGTTCGATTTACTCGGCGGCGAGATGGCAGAATCGTTAGCACGCCGGGCGAAATACTTAGCGGTATATTTCGTCTGTCTTTACGTTCTGAGTTCAAATTCCGCCGAGGGTTCACTTTGCCTTTCATCCTTTCAGGGTCGATTAAATAAGTGCCAGTTACGTACTGGGGACGATGTAATCGATTCAATCCCTTTCTCTATCCTTGTTTGTCCCCATCAATGTTTAGCCTCCTGTGGGCAATACAGAACCAGATAGATTCTAAAATTTAAAACGTATTTTCTTGTGTTTTAAGTGGCTCAGAAGCAAATGCTGTTATTTATTTGTTATGTATTCTTTTCTTTTCTCCTCTAGGCACACGACCCGAAATTTTTAGGGGAGAGGACCAGTCCAGGAGATCGACCCCTGTACGCAACTGTTACTTAATTTATCGACCCTGAAACGATGAAAGGCAAAGTCGACCTCGGCGGAATTTGAGCTCAGAACACAAAGACAGATGAAATACTGTTAAGCATTTCAACCGGCGTGCTAACATTTCTGTCAGCTCACCGACTTGTTTATTATGTATTGTCATCACAAAACTTTAGAGTCAGCTGAGAATGAAGGGAATCTTGAGTAATACTATTCTAGTTGTTTGCCGTGAAGCCTTGACTCTTCCGGCGTCAGCGTTCATTCTACTCATGAATGTGTACATGCATGTAAGTGTGTGTGTGTGTGTGTGTGTGTGTGTGTGTTTGTGTGTGTGTTTGTGTGTGTGTGGGAAATATATACTTCCAAGCTGCTACGTGTCATACGACGGGTAACAACCATGATGCTTCTATATTAGACATTTGAGACAGGTGCCACTCTTTTAATGCATCATATTCACCATATTTTGGTCACAGCACTCCACAACGTTTATAGGGAAGCTTGGAAGGGAACCAACAGGTGTTATTGGCAGCGATGTGTCAGCATATCAAATAATTAATTCACAGTAATTCAATATTAATTCCCATTATGTAAGGCTGAGAGAGAGAG
>NC_068985.1:91917448-91920156 GCF_001194135.2 Octopus bimaculoides | reverse complement strand
AGAGAGAGATGGGAAGAGAGAGAAGAAGAGATAGAGGGGAAGAGAGAGAGGGGCAGAGAGAGAGAGGGGGCAGAGAGAGAGAGAGGGGAAGAGAGAGAGAGGGGAAGAGAAAGAGAGGGACAGAGAGAGAGAGAGACAGATAGAAAGCCAGAGAGAGAGAGAGAGAGAGAGAGAGAGAAAGAGAAGCAGAAACGAGGAGAGAGGGAGGCAGAGATATATATATAGATAGAGAGAGTGGAAGGCAGGAAAAAGAGAAAGAATGAGACAGACAGAGAGAGGCAGAAAGAAAGAAATAAAGAAAGAAAGAGAAGGAGAGAGAGTGATAGGAATGAAGAGAATAAGCGAGGGAGGCAGAGAGGGGGGAAGGAGGGAGTGAAAGCAAGAGAAAGAAGTGGAGGAGAAGAATCAGTGTTTTATGTACTTGGGTGGTTACACTCACCGTCAGATTCTGGTGAACCAGTTTGTAGGTTACTGGTCTTTTTTATTACATGAGAGCATTGATAAAAAATGGCGACCTCAAGTATAAACTGCTAAAATAGCCTGTCTTTTTGATGTCAAAATACGATTTTAAACACTTTTCTCCCTACATCGTTGAGGTATTGACTTTCAATGACATCACAGAAAACTAATTTTATATCCTTCCCACCACCGAAAAACAAAAAAGAAAAGATGTTCTGTTTGTCCCATTTGATTTAGAAATATTTGTTTTTTTTCATTTATGCAAAATTATACAATGTGAAGGCGTGTCCAAAGGAATTATGCACAATGTACGAATATGCTTCGAAGTTATCTATTAAAAATAATGAAGTACTGTGGCGGGTTGATTCCTATAACGATATTCTTTATAATCTGCTGCTTAGTTAAATATCCAGAAGCTATAACAAAGCAAAGAATATTCAATTCAAATATTATTTCAAAGGGAAATTTGAAGGGGAAAGAATATATTTTCGTTGCTTGATCAGATGCAACACGCAATAACCTGTTAAATTGTTAATTTCACTGGAGAAATAAAGAACGAAAACAAATGAGAATCTGATAAGGTCTATCTTTTTGACGCTTAATTATGTTTATTCATTCTTCAAAGAAAGTGGTTTTCTTTCTTATTTCTCTATAATTTGCGACTGTTTTGTGGTCTAAAAATATCCTAATTAGTTGCTCTTTTCTCTTGTTTATATTTCTGTTTGCCTGCTCTTCTGTTATCTCTTTCCTTTGATATAAATGAGTTATTTGCATTTATAATCAACAACTGTACGTTTCGGTATACCCTCCCTGTAGGAGTGACTCTATCATTCGCCATACTCGCATGTAATGATGTATTAACCATCCACCGTTCGCATAAATAGCATAATCAGCCACATTATCCGATAGACATGGGAAAAGTAGAGACCAAAAAATAAACTTTAGCATGTGTCAGAGATTTGTGGACAACTACCTTGAAAAGAGATGTTTCAGTTGCTTAGCAAATATAGTGCATGCTGAAGACGAATATATTCGATATAAATCAGTTTATTATTTGCACAAATATCTCTGAGATTTTTAGAAAACAAGAATGTAAAGTTATTTCTTTCGGAAGAGATTTTCTTCTTGGCATAAAAATATATATATATTCAGTTCTTAGACACTATATCATAATTCTTTTGAGTGGTTGTGAGAAAGTATGATTGGAAAAGAAATATTTAGTAAATGAAGTAATATTTCATAAGAAGCAGCAAGTATTTATTTAGAATAGAAGATACAATGATATATTATAAAAGTTTGTCATACAATAATAGGAGATTGGATTGAAGTAGAAACCAGAGACAAATATCAACACTTGAATGTTTTAAGTAATTTATTTAGCATTACTGGACCTCCAAACGTGATGTACAACATTTTATGTAGAATAACTAATAAATTAATGGTTCATTTTACAAATATCCGTAATGCGTGTTCTTTCACCTCCGCCATGTTATTTTACGGGCGAAGACTATTTAGTCTCAATGAATTGATACACACATCACGTTGTGCTATGACTTACTTTAAGAGCGGTTGCATTGTGCTGAGTTTTAAATTTTCCTTCTCCCTTAGGCTTTGACAAGTTTTCAATTTAATCGAAAAAGGGACAGTTCCAGCATGGAACTAAACAAGAAACAAAATAGAACGAATGAATGCATTGTAGAAAGGAACAAAACAAATATTCAGTTTAACCATCCGTAGAATCCAGGCGGTGGCTTTTCAGTTTCTAATTTTCAATAATTCATTTATCATCCAAATATTTTTTATTTGATTGTACTCTACCTGATATGGTGATTAGGTGCAGCCATAGTTTGTCGAGTTCGTTTCGTAACTAAGTAGTTTTGTGTCCGGTTCTAATTCGTGACATTTTCCACAATTTTTGTTTTTGGCTGATAGACTTAATACGTTCTTCGATTTAACACTTTCATTTGGCCTCTTTGCTTGCAGCAGAACAAAATTACTTGCCGAAATCCGGACCAGGTCCCAGATTTAAATTTATTTAATTCAGTTGCATTGAAACGGCTGAAATATATGATGGAATCTTCCAATCTTCTTTGAATTAAACCTTTAAAATCAAAATGCATAATAATATCATAAACAATCATGTTGCTGAGTACGGGTAAAAGAAGCACTGACTATTTAGTACTATTTCTAATCATAGAATATTGTCTATTGCCACGATATGTCGAAATATACTAATATATATATATATA
>NC_068985.1:91916289-91917008 GCF_001194135.2 Octopus bimaculoides | reverse complement strand
ACACACACACACACACACACACACACACACACACACACACACACACACACACACACACACACACACACACACATATATATATATATACATAACATTTTCATTCGTGACGGATTTTCAATCTGAGCAAAATACTTTAGAAGCTCTGTTATTATACCAGGCTAACAACAGTATTTATATGAGTAAAGAACTCTGCGTATTCTTACGGTAGGGTCCGGGGTTACAGTCCCCACCATTCACCATTGTATATTGTAGATCGATGGTTGTGTTCTTATTTGTATTGGTTTCTCAGAGTGATTTACAATACAAGATATGAATAATGGTCATTACACATTGTATTTATTGTAGCAAATTTGACATACAGCTATTTCCACTAGTCATTATAAGGTTGTTATTGATTGGTGTACTCAAACAGCCCATCGATCGGTTCAGGAAAAATTGAACGGTGCGGAGAATTAATGCTACTTTTGTTAGAGTCATTTTGCTCTGCAATCAATGACGAAACAAATGTAGGTGAAATTTACTACAATAAAAAATGCAGGTAATGATCATTATTTATTCTTTGTATTATATGTGTGTGTGTTTTTGTGTCTGTGTTTCCCACCACCACCACCACCACGACCGTCATTTAACAACTGATGTTGGTGTGTTCCAGCATGGCCACAGACAAATGACTGAAACAATTAAAAGAATAAAAGAATATATATATATATATATATATA
>NC_068985.1:91915487-91916003 GCF_001194135.2 Octopus bimaculoides | reverse complement strand
ATATATATACGACGGGCGCGGGCTTTCAAAGAATTTATGTGTACTAAATTATTTGATTCACAATGAATTTGTCGGCGCGGAGCTACAGTAGAAGATTTTACCTGCGCACCGCACAGTGAGACCGAACCCGAAACCATGTGCTTCTAAAGGGAACTTCTGAACCATATATTCATGCTTACGGCTCATACCATAATCAGTGGTGCAATTTTATTATTCTTACTTTGAATTGATATGCTGACTTATCAATTTAGCTCTAAATGTCTTCATTATTAATTCCATATCGTTTGCCCTTAGATAAACAATTTCAATTCCGTTAATCTATAATTTGGTTTTCATATAAATATGAGATATCATTAAATTATGCGTTTTGCTCCAGTTATACCTTAAGTATATTATACATATATACGTACTATATAGTATGATATATATCATATACATATACATACATACATACATACATACATACATACATACATACATACATATATATATATATATATATATATATATATATAT
>NC_068985.1:91913781-91915289 GCF_001194135.2 Octopus bimaculoides | reverse complement strand
GAAGTTTATAATGCTTCTAATACTTCCAGCAACTATCGACAAATTATTAGGTGTATCTATATTTGCTAAATGTTCTTTATATAATTAATTTAGTAAGTGAAATAACCATTGCTTCATATAAACGAGATCAACTTCTTTCTACTCACGGTTTAGATAAATGATATCTAAGAAACGTTTCACTTATGATTTTGTCTCTTCATATTATCTTGTGTGTCTTCATCTTCTTTGAAATGAAGCTAAATGTGTGTAGAAGACAGATCGATTTATTTCTATCCACGATTGTCTACCGAACCAAATGATTATTTTGAGAAACATCCAATAATTTGATATTCTCTTGATTGTATATATATATTTTTTTAATTTATATTCGAATATTGTTGTTGCTGTCGTTGTTTAACCCCGGGCTCACTTAGTTCAATGAATAAAGGTATTCCTTTCAAATTGTTAGTGAAAGATAATCCGAGCTTTACCACCCCATATCAACTCATTTCAGATATAGCGTATATTTCAAATGATGCATTAAATTCCAGCTCTCTGTGTTCTGAGTTCAAATTGCATGAACAGCTAGCTTTCCGTTACACGGTTTCAGGGTCGATAAATATAATACCACTACAGGACTACAATCAATTCTTCTGTGACTGTTCATTTGTCCGTCTATTTCTATTTCTTTCTGGAGGATTGTACTTGTAATTCAAAGTTCAGCCTTCACACATTATATCACGGTGACTCGGTCTGTTAATTTCTTTAAGAGAACAGGTGACTCGCGGATACTAAGCCGTTCACACCATGATTTCTAAATTTTTCAATTGATCGAACAGCTAAATTCGCATCGTTGAAACCGGTAGAGAATGTACCGTTTCTCAACTTCAGTAGAAAAAAGTATTCTTTCATTTCAAAATGGAAGAATATTCGATATTTGGCTGTTATTTCATTTAGAATGCCTAGACGTTCCCTTATCTCTCGCGTGACGTCTTTAAGAATATTTCCTATCAACATAGTCTAGAGATCAAAGAAGCAATTCAGCAGGTGTTCTTTGACCAGAGTTGTTTCACAAAGTCTTACATTCAGACGTCATAAGATCCAAAACACATCCAAATCAAATTTGTCTTTTTCCAACTGCAACGGAAGAAGGTGGAATCCAAGTTTTAAGCTCTCATTTCTATGCATTATATTATTAACATTTGACGGATGTTTGTCCTCATCTTGTTTGTTGTTAACACGGGCATATGGCGTAGTGGTTAAGAGCGCCGGCTACTAACCCCAAGACTCCGAGTTCGATTCCAGTTAGTGGCCTAAATAATAATAATAATAATGATAATAGTAATAACATCGAAAAATTCCTTAGGAATGAGAACCCATGTACGAAATTTTCCCAAGACATCTGATGAAGGCTGGAGGGTATATCAGGTGAAAATCCGCGAAGGGGAAACAGTACAGTACTGTATATATTTCTTATAATCGAGATATGGCGAGGGATTACTGTATGTATATATGCATATACATACATA
>NC_068985.1:91908772-91913153 GCF_001194135.2 Octopus bimaculoides | reverse complement strand
TATATATATATATATATATATATATATATATATATATATGTGTGTGTGTGTGTGTGTGTGTGTGTGTGTGTGTGTGTGTGTGTGTGTATACAGATAGGTAGATATAGTTAGACAGATAGTTAGATAGATTTATTGATAGGTAGACATGATTTGTAAATTTGACATATTCTTCTCCGTGGATCTAAATCTTGGATTCAATGCCTTTTACGGAGTGGTCTCTTATAAAGACACCAGACATTTAAGATGGTGTAATTAAACTGAGAAATAGTTTAATTCTATCACCGTTGATTACGTTGAGTGGCCAAGTTGGAACACGCATAATAGAATTGGTTTGTAAACGTGAGCAAGTTTGTAAGGAAATGCAATTTGCTGAATGTTTGTACAACAATGAAATATCTGAAGAATGTAATGTATCTCAAAGATTAACAATGCTTTTTCAGGGAATATTTCATTAATACTATAGGATAAGCACAACATTGCAATCCGACAAATAAATGCTCTGCGCAGTCCGTTATTAGCCTTTTTAAATTAAAATATAAATCGTCCTCAAATGACTCTATCGTCTTAGAATAATATTTTGAATAATGAAATACTAAACAAAACAAAAGATGGTATGTCATGAAAAACAGCTGAAATGCTTTGGACATTGGTGTGCTCTAACCGTCTGAAGGAGCTCTAGCAGCAGTAGCAGCAACATAACCCCCCCCACCACCACCACCTCGGGAAAACAGAACGATGAAACAAGTATTAGGCTTAAGAGAAATAAGTCCTGGGTTCGATTCATTTGACTACGAATTCTTTAAGGTGGTGCCCCAACATGGCTGCAGTCCAATGACTGAAATAAGTAAAACATAAAAAGATATTTTATATTTCCAGACATAAAGAGATTTACTTTTTATAAAAATTCTTCACCGCTCTGCTTGTATACAAAGGATGTTTCTTTTCTTTCTTTTATAATTATTGACCTATTTCTTGTTTATTTTTTGACCTCCTACCAACTTGCCCAATTCAGCCAAGCTGCCAAAAGCTTAATCCGATTTTTTATGCAATTTCTGAAAAAAAAAAAAGAAAAACAGAAACATTTTTGGTAATTTTTACTTATTTGTAATCGATAAAAAAATATTCGATGTAAACTGGATTAATAAATTTATTTATTAGTGATTTTTTTATACTCAGAACTTGTCTATACTGCCATGTATTATCTGCAACAAATTGCTTGCATGCTACCAGATATTCCAAAAATGCATGCCTGCATAATACGAAAGAAGAAAATGTCTAGAGACAACATTATCGATACATTAACTTTTACCTAAAACAAAATTAAATGCAGAAAAGTTAGTGCCGTGTATCTCTGATGAGGCTTGAACTCCCTAACTCTCACAATATCCCCGTCCAGCACCACATGGTAATGTATCTCCATAAAAAGAAAAGTGCCACAATAAATGTCATCGACTCCTATGTGAATATTGTGCGACAAACCAGCACTGACAGACGTATAATAGTTGACGCAGCACACTTCAAAAGACCGGAAAGTTTTACAGCCAAACAGTTTTGTCGAAGATTCTAGAAAAGTGACCTACTGTTATAAAAGCTCACAACAGAGCCTCTCAGTCGTTTAGGATAGAATCTATGCCACTTGTATTAGCAAGTTTGTCATAACAATTATCTTGTACTTTTTATTTGCTTCTCTCATTAGAGTGCGGCCATCCTGGAGCAATGCCTTCAACAATTTTAGTCAAATGAATCGACCCTCGTACTTATTCTTTTGCCGAACCACTTCCGATCAACGGAACAGCCTGCCCGTGAAATTAAAGCGCAAGTGTCTGGGCACTCCACAGACACGCGTACCCTTAACGTAGTTCTCGGGGAGATTCAGCGTGCCGCAGTGTATGACAAAGCTGGCCCTTTGAAATACAGGTGCAACAGAAACAGGAAGAAGGAGTGAGGCAAAGTTGTGATGAGAGAGTACAGCAGGGTTTGCCAGCATCCCCTGTCGGAGCCTCCGTGGAGCTTAAGGCGTCTTCGCTCAATAACCACTCACATCACCCGGTCTGAGAAAAGAAGCTGCGAACCAATGACCGCGAGTCCGATACCCTAACCAGTGAGCCATTGCGCCTCCACATATCGGAACTAGGCGGTGCAGGAATTAGAAAAAAGTAGACAGAAGAGACAAAAATTATTAGAACTGTTCTACTCATACTCTAACAATCAATTTAAAGTTATATGTTTTCAGCGAATACAGGCATGTAATGTTTTTTATCAACAAAAATCTTATTATAAGATATCCACCGTAGTATCATAAAACAATATGGTAAAGAACAATATAACCCTAATACATTTTGCTTTAGATCATGAAAAGAAAACAAATAAAGCTGATTGCTGTCTTCAAAGAACCCAAGAAAGAACAACAGCAGCCACTGAAGTGACAGTCAGTTCTTAGGAGGAAGAAGGAAGCAAGAGAATATGTGAAAAGGGAGGAAAAAAAAACTAAAGCAAAAACGGGGTTATAGAAAACCATGTGAAAATGGTGACAAGAAAAAAATTCCTTGTAAAGCCAATGCGTGAAAAGAAAAATCGCACCGCTGAAGAAGTTTAGAAAAAAGAAATGAGAATAGCAACACAATCTGAGAAGCATACGATTAAAAGTTAGGATTGTATAAAGTCAGTTGTGGTTGATGATCAAATCGTTCTCATCGTAAATAACGAAATCCATCTTACGCAGCAAAATATATTAATATAATTAATATAATTAGCCACAATGTCACTGCTTGCTCAAGATGAATTCATTTACATGCATAACCTGGGAATTGTGCAAGAAATCTTTTATTTACATTATTTACATTTGATGGATATTTGCCCTCATCTTGTTTGTATATATATATACAAACAAGATGAGGGCAAATATCCATCAAATGTAAATAATGTAAATGTGTGTGTGTGTGTGTGTGTGTGTGGAGGCGCGTGGCTTAGTGGTTAGGGTGTCAGCATCATGATCGTAAGATTGTGGTTTCGATTCCTGGACCGGGCGACGCGTTGTGTTCTTGAGCAAAACACTTCATTTCACGTTGCTCCAGTCCACTTAACTGGCAAAAATGAGTAACGCTGCGATGGACTGACGCCCTGTCCAGCTGGGGAACACATACGCCATTGAAACCGGGAAACCGGGCCCATGAGCCTGGCTAGGCTTTAAAAGGGCGCATTTATTATATATATATATACATATATACACGACGGGCTTCTTACCAAGTCCACTCACAAGTAGTTGGTCGGCCCGAGTCTATGTTAGAAGACACTTGAACAAAGTGACGCGTAGTGGGACTGAACCCTGAACCATGTGGTTGTGAAGCAAGCTTCTTACCACGCAGCTGCGCCTGTGTAGCGTCAGCAAATATTTGAAAATGTCTGAAATAAGGACAAAATGAACATATAACAGGAGTATGTAGAAAAAGAAATTTTAAGAAAACCAAAGTTAATCGGCTAGATAATTCTTCAAAGATTATCATAAATTCTAACTGAAGAAATAATTGTGAAAACAAACATTTGACCTTTAAGAAGAGAAAGAAATATGAAAATCTAAAAGATCTAGAAATAGAACTAACCAAGATGCGGTGAGTGAAAACAAAAAGAGACTCATTTATAAAGCGATGTCTTGGGAATTAGAAATAGTACGAAAATTACAAATAGTGACTAAAATAGATGACAAAAATATATATAGCTCCTTTCCAGAGCATATAGGAATGGTTTTCCGGTTTCTGTGACGTAAATAGCCCCCACTAGGAAGGGACACTGGTCGGTCGCAAGAGTACACATTTTTGTAAGTTGAGTGAACTGGGGCAACGTGAAATGAAATGTTTTACACAAGAATACAATGCATTAGTCGGACCAGGAATGGAAACCAGAATCTTACGAACATGAGTCCAACTCTATGATACGTGCATTTAAAATAGATAATTGATAATAATGTAGAAATGCGTTTCTAGATCGGGGTTTCCTCCGAACCCTAGGCTTCCGCACCCCAACCATTGCAATTGTGCATATACAAAAGATGTACAGAACTGCGATCGGAAATCCAGAGAAAACAAAGAGTAGAAAAAGCAATATCTATCTATCTATCTATCTGTCTGTCTAAATATCTGTCTGTCTGTCTACCAGTCTACCTGTCTGTCTGTATGTATAAATATATGCTCACATATATATAAATATATATATATATATACATATATATGCACATCATATATGTACATATACATAAACAGATATAAATATATTATCGTTGTGTTTGGTGGGTGTAAGTATTTGTGGCTAGAGCAGAAGGTGATTAATGTAAACGATATTAAACATATCTAGAGAAAACAGGAGAAAATTGAAAACTAGAACAACA
>NC_068985.1:91907716-91908618 GCF_001194135.2 Octopus bimaculoides | reverse complement strand
TATATATATATATATATATATATACATATATAAATATATATATATATATACATATATATGCACATCATATATGTACATATACATAAACAGATATAAATATATTATCGTTGTGTTTGGTGGGTGTAAGTATTTGTGGCTAGAGCAGAAGGTGATTAATGTAAACGATATTAAACATATCTAGAGAAAACAGGAGAAAATTGAAAACTAGAACAACAAAGAAGCAATGGATTAGAGCCAAATAAATAAAGCTAGACGGACGATTGCTTTAATTATTATACTACACTGATTTCCCATCCCATTTTCACAAACTAATCATATGTCCACCTGCTTTAACTGAAAATTTTATTTCTGCCTTCACTGATATGCAGAGATACAGAGCTACATACACACAATTGCACGAATAGGCTACATATACAGACACATAGGCACACACACACACACACACACAGAAACACTCAGACATCTCTCTCTCTCTATATATATATATATGCACACACACACACACACATACACACACACACACACACAGACATATATATATGTGTGTGTTTATGTATGTATTTATGTATATATAAGTATGCATATATATGTATATATAAATGTAAGGGTATATATATGTATATATATATGAATATATATATATATACACACACACATATATATATATACATATATATATGTATATATATATATATATATATATATTGTGTGTGTGTGTGTGTGTGTGCATACAATTTACACGAATACATATCTATGAATACGAATATAAATTTTATATATGAATACATTCATATACATATTGATATATAGACATATGTAAACAAATATGTGCATCAATATATATGTATATGTATAAATGTATATATACATATCTATCTATCTATATATATATATATATATAT
>NC_068985.1:91904516-91906900 GCF_001194135.2 Octopus bimaculoides | reverse complement strand
TATATATATATATATATATATATATATTTATACATACATATATATGCATATATATATACATACATATAGACGCAAGAAAAATTATCATAAGTGCAAGTTTATATTTTGTGTGTGTGTGAGTGCGTGTTTAAATATAGGATCATATATATATATATATAATTCATTTAGTTATCGTATTCATATAACAACATTATGTATAACTCAGTAGGAATCGTACACAGTACAAGATCACTGTATGTGTACTATAGAACAAAATATCGATTAATGTCCGTTCGTCTTGCAACTGGCTTGGCTATGGTTCTGTGATTAAACTGCATTGTATTTCATAAAGTAATAGTAAGCCCAACATTATATGACACGGTAAGCATACATCGGATTTGTATGTCCACAGAGAATTAACATTGTGCTATACTATTGGAGCTGACACTAAGAATTATGGTGTCAAACTATTTTTATTTGTTCCTGGTTAAACCGTATGAAGATCTATTGATGTAGGAATTTCATAAGGATTCATATGGCATTCATGCTGGAATATTGATCTTATTTTCAGTGACTTAGAGTTAATAATATGTAGTCAGTAACTGCACAAGTATGAGTTATATTCTGAATATTGTGTTTGATTATAGACTAAGAACCTATACAATATTTGCTACTGGCAGCACATTGTATATCTATATTAAGAGACAAAATGTTTGATATTTCGAAATGTTATTCCAAGACTTTAACTTCATCTATTACAGAACCTAGCTACACAGTAGTCTCATAACACAAATAGTAGCCGTTTAGGTGAGTCTACGCAAAAGTGAGGTGCGAAAATGAACGGGAAAAATAACGGTAAAGTTGATCGCCATTTCTGGTAATAATAGGGATGCTATTTTTAGAAAAAAATAATACGGTTAGTACAACTCTGTACATACACACAGACAGACAGACACCAGACAGACAGACACACACACAGAGACAGACATACAGACACACACAAATATATACATGTATATTAATATATGCTTATACATTCATATATGTTCATATATGTACATATGTGTGTGTGTATGTGTATGCATATATGTATGAATATACTATAGATATATACACACGCACACACACACACACGCACACCGACGCATGTAAATATGGCTAGAGTAAATAATGATGAAAACCAAAGTTATATTTTCATCTACGTATCTGTCTAAACATGTGGAGATTATCCATCCATCTAAACATCCATCCATCCATCCATCCATCCATTTGTCTATCTACCTATCTATATATCTATCTATCTATCTATCTATCTATCTATCTATCTATCTATCTATCTATCTATCTATCTTTCTATCTATCTAACCATTTGTTGAAAGAGCTTACGATTTAAAAGTTAAACTGCATATATATATATATATATATATATATATATATATATACATACATATGTAAACCTATAAATATATTCATATATATAACGTATATACATGTGAATTACGTATACGTATATATACATACATAAAAATATATACTTATGTATACGTATAATTGTATGTATGTAAGTGTGTTATAATGTATAGCTATTAAATTTATGTGTTACTTTCCCAATACATATTCATACAGTTATATAGTTGTCAACGCACATGTATACAAAATGACCCTCTGTGGTTGAAAGCCTGTATTGAATGTATTTGTTAATTATATCTAGGCTAGGAATTTCATGTTGACGTTTCGCCGAATTAACGAAGAATTAAACAACCTTTTACGCGATCACGTTTTATATTTAGAAGAAGCCATTCAAAGTGAATTAAACCATTTTTACAAATACTAAACAGGATATAGAATGGTGATGTACATTGTAACTGAAAGCTTAATTAATCCAAGAGTGACGCAAACATCACTGCAACACGAAATGAGATGATGTTGGCAATGAGAATATTATCAAATCTGGCTGTTTATTGCTCGAACATAACATATTTCTGCGTATGAAGATATCAGCAGTGAAGTAAATGAAGTTTTGTAAATTATCTATGTAGAAACATTACAAACTTTATTCAGTATGCATGAGTTGAAGGAAAATCAGATTTTATTGACGAAAGATAAAAGAATTCTCATTTTAAATACGTACATACAAACATACATATGTACAAACATAAATACATACATACATATATACAGACATGCATTCATACATACGTACATACACACGCACACACAAACACACAAACACACACACACATACACACGCACACACACACACACATATATATATATGTATGTATGTACGAATATATACGTATGTATATGTGTAAATATGTGTATATTTATACTTATATACATACATACACACATTTATATATATATATATATATATATATATATATATATATATATATATATAT
>NC_068985.1:91901766-91903691 GCF_001194135.2 Octopus bimaculoides | reverse complement strand
ATTTATCATTCGATGGAGGAAACAGGTAAGAGAGAAAATAACTTAAACGTAGAAAGTCATAATTCATACGGATATATAAAGCATTTTGGAAACATTTCCCATGTATGTGTCCAACGTATCGATTCAATTTTCCTTTCTATATTATCTATCTATCCATCTGTATTTCTGTCTGTCTTTCTGTCTTCTCTGCTTATCTATCTATCTATCTATCTATCTATCTATCTATCTATCTATCTCTCTATCTATCTATCTATCTATCTATCTATCTATCTATCTATCTATCTATCTATCTATCTATCTATCCATCCATCCATCAACAAAGCCACCATTAGGTCTCTGACAGATAAACATAGCTGCGAATTACACGAGCCTGAAAGGATGTGTGAGGTCTTTCAAAATATTTTTTTCGGGACAACTCATGGGTCAGAACGCAGCGTAGATCTTAGTGCCTTCTTGGATGGCCTGCCACGACTCTTGGCAAGAGAGGCTGAGTGTTGTGAAAGACCTATCACAGCCACGGACGTAAAGGATGCGATGGCAGGCTGCGAGGGAGACAAGTCGCCAGGCTTGGATGGTCTACCCTACGAACTTTATTTTCATATGTCAGACTCTTTTTGAGGCATCTTAGCAGCTGCCTACTGCAAATGGCAACAAAACGGGACTATCTCCATTTCTGTAAAGTGAGGAGCAGTGGCACTGCTAAAGAGAGATCCAAACAAAGGGGACGTCATAGATATCTTCAGACTTTTCACTCTGTTCAAAGCAGATTAGAAGATTTTGGGCAAGGTGTTAACCGAGATGTTGGTGCTTGTCATCGAGCAACTAGTCGACAAGGCACAAAGGTGCGCCGTGCCGGATAAGAGTATCCATGACAACCTCCATCTGATGCATTACATCATAGACAAGGTAGTTAAGGAACCAGGCATGGGTGGGACGCTGATCAATGTGGATAAATCAAAAGCTTTCGATACCCATATCCAATACTTTATGTATGTGTGGTGTTAAATAATTGTAGCTGCGGCATTTCGTCTAAGGAGGTGGGGATCTCTTTAAATTCGTATAGTGCTAAAAATAGGGCATCTCCTATTTTAGCAGCCAGTATTTTGAAGCTCTGAAGGAGATAAAGGAAAAACCGTTCTCTGCATTTACAATCGATCGATTATGGATAGATTGATAAATGTGATGATTAAACTAGGGAACTAGGCCTCTCTAAAATTTTATCGGAATGATGTGTAAGTTAACTGGGATAAATGTACAAAAATCCATTATCTGTGTGCACTTTTCCTCTCTCTCGTTCTCTCTTTCTCACACACTTTATACATATATATATTTGAAAACGAATTATTGATATAGTTACAATGTCTGAGGAAAGATTTTCTTAAATCTATTAGTTATATATAAAAATTTTTTTTTAAGAATGACCCAGAAAGATGCGAACCTTTTCCAAAAATGTTTACGCATAGTCTTAAGAGCTCTCCCTTGTTATAATGGTAGTGCATATATATATATATATATATATATATATATATATATATATATATATATATATATATATATATATATATATATATATATGTATACTTGGGAAAGGATGCGTAGCGTTCGATCATAAAATAATATAAATAATATATAAACATATGCATATATCCATACATATATGTACATACCTACATCTATATGTATACATACATTCATATATGAGTACAGGACATCACAAAAAAAAACAAAAAAAAAAACGTTTAACACGAGTTTTTGTTTCTCCTTGTGCTTAACGATTTTTTGTAATGTCCTGTACCCATATATGCATGTACATATACATATAGATGTAGGTATGTAAATATATGCATGGATATATGCATATGTTTATATATTATTTACATTATATTATATTATATTATACATATATATATATATATATATATATA
>NC_068985.1:91900282-91901115 GCF_001194135.2 Octopus bimaculoides | reverse complement strand
ATGTATATATATATAAATATATATATATATATATATATATATATATGTATGTATGTATGTATATATCTCTCAATATAATGGATCAGTATATACAGGTTTCATACATATAGACATGTCTGTGCGTCTCCCTCTCTCCCGCTGTCTCTTTACCTCTCTCTCTTTGTCTGTCTGCCTCCTCTCTCTCTATCTATATAAATGTACATGCACGTGTATGTATATACGTACACATATAGAAAAGTGTATATGTATATTAAAATGTACTTATATTCATACACACACATACAGACGGACACGCAGAGACACACAGACACACAGACACACAGACACACAGAAACACACTCTCATGTGTACGTATGTATATGTGTGCGTATGCATATGTGTGTATATGATGGACGTCTTCGTTTTGTAGCGAATGATATGTAAAATTCTAGTGAATTATGAATTACAAAGTTTCCGTATCGTATGCTGCTAGAAAGATGAAGGCAGATATATTTTCAAGAAACAATAACTGTTTCTTGCTTGCCTGTCCAGCATAATCCATACATTACATTTTATAATAGTTGGCTTCTGTGTTCACTTCTCTGTTTATTGTCTCCAAATCTAAGACAACGAATTTATCATTTTCGTGTCCAACAAATCAATAGCATGTCAAAATTAATCTACAATATAAGCGTAGGAGCGGTTGTGTAGCAGGAGGTTTGTATCCTGGATTCGGTTTCTCTGTGTTGCATCTTGTCTGATCAACAGCGTCGGGCCGAGAAACAATTGAGAGTGTATTTAGTAGACAGAAAATGAAACAAACTCGACAAGTATATATATATATATATATACTT
>NC_068985.1:91897029-91900209 GCF_001194135.2 Octopus bimaculoides | reverse complement strand
ATATATACACATATGTGTGTGCGTGCGTGTGTGTGTGTGTGCGTGTGTGTGCATCTATGTATGTTATTGTTCATTCTTATTTCAAGATTTCTTGCCAATAGAGAAGGAGCCGGTTTCTAACCTAAATCCAAGATTCCTTCATTTGAATTTCAACATCAACAATAGTGGTGTTTTGTTTGTATGTATATGTGCAGATTTGTACGTTTTGTTTTATGTATGAATTCTCATGCATATAGTTGCATATCTAGACATGCTCATGCATATTTAAATGATACATTTCTGATAAATTTTACAAATTTTTACAGTTCCAGTGATGGATTGGATCGGTAGTCTTCGAATTAGCTTTTTCCTGTCTGGTTTGAGACGCCTAATTTCTCAAAATTGGTATTTAGTCAATGTGTGACATATCCCTGTGTCCTAATAATTACAGGTATAAACCTGAAATTGTAATCTGGATAGAGTAGCTGCAGATTTCTCAATAGTTCAGCGTCAGTATCTTGTTTTTCACTGACATTTAGCTTTATGTTAACATCCGCTGGGCAACTAATTTCCACAAACGTACACAATTTCTCTTCTCTATGCCAGTCAGATCTGTTGTGCTTACATTTTATCTGATGATACGTTGCGTCAGAGTCGTGTGACATCCTTGACATGTATTCTAGGTTATCAGAGAAGGAATGTTGCTCGAAGAGCTGCCTTCCAAGTCTTATGGTGTCATCAGCCTCATGTATGCGAACTTGGTTAGGGAACACACTTTGACACTTGGTGGTTAAAAGATGTTGCCGAAGGGATATGATGCAACATTCAAAGGCATATTGGATCGATGTTTAGCCTCTGCCGCTTTGTTTTCGCTTTAGGTAGAGACGGTCTACGTCAATTTATGTGGAAATTATATATGCTTGATAGTATTTTGGGGTTTTCATATCAATGGATCTCAACAAGCGTCCAATCAAGCAACCCAAATTTTGGTATAAGTCCAGTCACAGCAAACACTTTGTGGGGCACTATTACATTGAATGCCAGAGAGTTCTGGGCTCCAAATTTTCTTTATTTAGCTGTAATATTTTTTCGTAACACGTGTTTTCTTACTTATGCACCATTGTACCACAATATTCTGTTATTTTATCGCACCCAATAGGCTCGGGCCATCTGACTGGAACTTCTTTTACTACACGTTGAATGCATGTGTATGTTGAATACATACACATGTATATGTACATAATTTCTTGTCCCACCATTCCTAATCATCCAATAATCGTCAACGAGAGATTAGGCTTAATTATGTATGTTGAGTTCTCTTGCTTGCTTCTCATTTAAAATGTACTTGATGTATTCCTAAGTCTATCTTGCTACCAGGCAAATAATTTGCATTTACTAGGAACATAAATAATATCAATGAATCAGGATAAATTATTCCGTATCAATTAGCAGCCTAATGACCTTAATGTTATTTTTGAGAATCTATTCATAATACATCCCTCCGATTTTCTTCGTAATTCTTTAGTTAAAATGTTTTCAATTGGGCCATTAAACTCAGCGGTTTTACAATTAATAATACGAAGCTATTTCGCTCTCTTTAAATAGTAAATGAAACTCTAGAAAAAATAAGCTCCGTGATTTAATCCATTATATTCTCTTGCAACAATAACGGTTATAGTCAAAATTTCTTTACCCTCCGATGTTAACCTTTTCTAGTCATAAGTAGTCCAGTCTGTTAAAATTGAATATTTCTATTCCATAAACATTCTTCTTTATATAACAATATTTCAATTCTTCTTCTTCTTCTTCTTCTTCTTCTTCTTCTTCTTCTTCTTCTTCTTCTTCTTCTTCTTCTTCTTCTTCTTCTTCTTCTTCTTCTTCTTCTTCTTCTTCTTCTTCTTCTTCTTCTTCTTCTTCTTCTTCTTCTTCTTCTTCTTCTTCTTCGTCAAGCGGAGAATCGTAGAAATCTATGCCGTATATAAATGGGGGAAATAGTTGCAAGTTATGGGCAGCTGAAAATCGCGTTTTGTATTTAGGTTAAACAATTTCATCAAATCACTGAATTCCAGATCCGGAAATTTTAGCAAATGCCAACACATGGATAAGTTTCTTTTGTCGAACAGCAGACCACCATTGGCTCTATATCGAATAGCTTTCTTCCACACTTGGGCCTTCATATCTTTGATATTATTCTACAACACCTATATTAATTATCGCTTCTACATTATGGTTTTGTTTCCTTTCTTCTTATTCCAATTTTTGCACCAGCCACCTTCGTCATTTTCTTCATCCCGTTTTTTTCCTTATATTTCCTCATAGACAATTGTCCTGGTTTTTATAAGCATCTAATGACATGTACTGAGCCTGAATGACTGCTTGGAGATACATGGAATGTTATGTAATTTTGCCAGTTTATCGTATCTCTAAGCGATGAAACTATTAATAAATCTTTTTTCTAATTGTGTATATTAAATATATCTTTATATTACATATTTACATATTCATTATTTGTGTATCGAAACATACTCAAATAATATGAATAACACATATTGCCACAACATACTCAAATGAATGCAGTTTGCTTACAAGTGTTTCCTTTTCTTTCTCTTTACCTCTGATTTTAAGAATTCTTCAGACTAGTTTCTTTTTTCAACCTCTATTAAAATATCATTTTAAGAAACTTTGTCATGAAATTGGAGAAAATATGCTAACAGATTCAAATGAATTTTAAAGTTTTCTTAATACATTTTGAGAAAACAAATTCTAATATTTTCAAATGAACATTATTCATGCTTCGTAACATTGAAGAAGATTCTGTTTCTTTAAAATGTCATTTCATTTATACAGCGGATACCTAAAGAGACAACATTTTTTCTAATGAACATACAGGCGCAGAAACTATACAAATTCGACAAACGCAACACAGAGAAATATAAGTCAAATCTGTGAAATAAAACATAACGGAAATAAAACAACTAGCTTTGTTTTTAGAGAATCTATAGAAGAGAACGGTCAGATAGAACACAACCTACACTCCTCCCTGAGGAATGCTTTTAGTTAGAAGCTAAATCATTTAAGGTAATGGCGGAATATGTATCACTCTTTAAATTTTATATCATGCTACAAATTAAATGGGGTTCATTCTATCAAAATATAACTTTTAATTTACACACATACACTCACACATATCCTTGTACATAT
>NC_068985.1:91890452-91895609 GCF_001194135.2 Octopus bimaculoides | reverse complement strand
TATATCCATGTATGTATGTATATATATGTATATATATTCAAGCAATAGGAAATATGAACTATCACCATCAATAAAAGTTACATTTGCAATGATGTCAATAATAGGAACATAGATATAAATGAAATGCCGATTGATGATCAATATCTAAAACAAACCGTCTCCAGCTTCGCAGAATCTGACATCTTAAAATGAAACAGCTGGTTGAGAAAATAACCCCGCTCACAAACAGTGATAGGTCAAGCTTCTGAGAAACTTCGGTCTGCCTCATAATAAACAATTTGCCGTCTATCTAGAAGTTGTAAGGCCACAGAAAACTATTGCTTTCCAACACAAGTTGTAACCATCGATCCAAATGAGCAAAAGTTCTATCGATCCTTGTATTCGTCACAGCAATAAATCGCTAATAATATCAAACTGCATTAGAATTTGCAAAAAGAACAGTTTAATACCACTAAATATAAGAATTCCGAGTTTAACTACTGAAATTTTAGTGGCTAATTTCGGGGAGAGAAGAAAGATAACCAATTATAAAATTCCCTACATATAAAATATATGAATTATATTTATATTTTTTATTTCTAATAACAGTACTTAATGTTCGGAGTGAAGTCATCTTATCATTCCAAAATGGGAAATTTTGAATAAAGAACTATAAATGATTATGGAAAAGGGAATTGTAAAGATCTTTTCAATATAGATAAAAATGGTTTCCATGACTGACAAAGGAAGATTAATATTTAATCTTCTTAATGAATAGAATATTCAGAATGATATTAAATACTGGTCAGAGTCTGAATCATAGCTTGAATAGAATGATCTCCACAATATTTCAGTAATATCTCATAAAACAGAACTAGCTAAAAATATTAGAGACAGATCATAACAGAGGCTAAAGAGTCAAGGTAATCACACACACGCACACACACACACATACACAGACACACACACACACACACTTTCACATATATATATACATACAAAGTCACAAATACACACACACACACACACACACACACACACACACATATGTATATATATATATATATATATATATATATATATATATATATATGTAGCTATCTATAAATGTATTTTGACACACGGACATATTTTTAAGTAGTGTATGGTAATGCCAAGGCAATGATTGAAATTCAGCAAAGTTATTTCAATAAACCTAACTTCCATCATCATCATCATCATCATCATCATCATCACGCGATCATGATGAGCAGTATTGTGGTCGCTGTCGTCGTCGTTGTAGCCACCATCGCTATCATACTCAGCGTCTTCGACGCCATTCTTATATGAATATTTTAAAGTAGGTAGATTATTAATGAGCACACATCAATGTACTTCAGACGGGTATATCATTGCCCCTTATGTATTATGCATGAGCGACACATTATATTTTGATATTTTATATATCGTATTATATGGACATAATGTAATGGCAATTTCCGTTTCCCGTTCGAGGGGAGCAAGCTACGCTTCGTATATTCTTTGTTTATTTGTGTAGACCCTGCACTTCGACATCGGTTATATATAATTAATTCATAAACAAACGAAATCCATTTCTCAGTTCAGTTAATATCTATTGTAGTAGTGTATAGTGTATAGTGTTAAAACTCTTTCATTTAAACTGTTTCTGACATTGTACGATAGGGCGAACAAGAGGCTGTCTACATGCTCGCTCAACCAGCTCGAAATAGCAGCCAATTCTTCTTAAACTCAACTCCTTCTGTTGCCTTAAAGAAGGAATTCAATGAAAAGAGTTGCCCATAGTATACTGTATCTGAAAATATGACTGTATAGTCAAGGATAGAGCGCCTTGGATCATGTCTGATGTGTATGAACTGATGGTTTAAATAACAGCAACAACAACAACAGCAACAGCAAAAAGTACAACAGAACAATTGGGCCATTTTATTTTCTGCTGAACTATTCATATGTTATGTACCATTACCATTACAAGAAATCAGATGTGGAAGAAATGATAAAACACCATATAAAATGAATGGTGAAATTTCATTCTGGTCCAATATATTTTGAATTTAAATCTCGCCCCGATTAAGTTTGCCCTTTCTCCGATGAAAATATAATAGATAGAGTTGTATATTAGGGCCGATTTAATCAGTTAACGTCTTAAAATATCTGAGAGACCTCAAAGAAGTTTAGTAGTGATGGCCTGAAGCAGTCCGTGTTGGGCCGAAATATTTTAATTGTTTTTTTACTCAAACCAGGCAAATTTGGCTTCTTACACTTATCCGATAATATCATTCCAGAAATAAACAATCACAGCATGAAAATCTCGAAGCTCCCAAATAAATTATGGTTAACTAAAAACAACGTGAACGAATCAACTTTACATTTGACAGATTTGTCTGAAGTCTAAAGAACCAAGTGTGCACCAACACGAAAGCTACTACAATGGAAACAGAATGTCTGCGAGATGCAGTTATCAGCAGATTTTATTCTCTTTGAAAGCGTAATAATGGAACCGTGCAATACAGATTCTGTGATAAACAGAGTACGCGACACCGCCATCACTGTACTTGGTGTGTGTCGAGGGAAGACATTTTCTATTTAATACCAATGTATTTAGATTTTATCAGCGATGTATAGCTAAACAAATATTACCTTTGTCTTAGAGATATATTTTAATACATTTGTATCATTATTTTCATAGTATTGCAATATTTCTATGTAAGCCTAAAGGTGAAATGTTATTATCGCTTTGTAATTATGAAAGTCCTCTTGAGCGAGATAAATGTAACAGCTAATATTGTTAGACAATTGTTATCTCAATTATATATATATATATATATATATATATATATATATTTCACTTTTCAGACATTTTGGGATATATATATACATTGTCTCTTATCTCCACTTAGTGTTACGTTTTAGCTTTCCTATTCGATATTATATAATGTCTTTGTTTAATAATCCTCTCAGAATTACTTTTTCTTGCAGCTGTCCACCCTTGTTTGCAAAAAAATAATTATCCACACATATATATATATAAATACATACACAAATATATAATGTGTGCGTATGATGAACTTTTGCACACTTCACAGCACCTGACCCTGCTGGTCTTTGTGGCTGAAGAGGAGTTAACCAGTCTGAAATGCATGCATCCTACAATCTGGTTTAGGAGTCACTGTTAACTGACTCGGTGTATTTACAACGATCTTTCTACAATGAGAAATTTTCTTCACATCAAAACAGTGTGAATGTCTTATGCGTTCGAATATGCCTCAAGTATTTTTGAATTAGTACCAAGTTTGTACTTTAGAGGCTTCGTTAGAGAAGCAAAAAACAAAATAATAATAATAATAATAATAATAATAATAATAATAATAATAATAATAATAATAATAATAATAATAATGATAATAATAATAATAATAATAATAATAATAATAATAATGATGATGATGATGATGATGATGATGGCTGATTTAATGACTGGTCAAAAGAGGTCAAGCACTACCCGTTCGGGATAAGATCTACAGGCATGGCTTGAGAAACACGGGGCCGACCTGTCCGAGATGCGGGCAGAGCGACGAAACCGTTCTGCAAGCACTCGTACAGTGTCCCACCATTTCCGAGCTGTGGGCTTACGTCGAAAGACTGCTATCGCGTGTGGGACGAGTCGGTCTATCAGCCGAGTCTATCGTGAATATTGTCGCGCCTCCTTCCTTTAAACAGGAATGAAGAGCTATTTTCATCGTACTTGTGGCGATGTCGAAAGAATGTGTATGGTGGACGCGTCTGAAAGGTCTAGAGACAAAGACTTTCCTCTCTGGGCAATTTCTGATCAACTTCTTCAAGTATCACCTGAAGAGGAAGGTGAGAGTAGAAACGGAAGTCTTGTCTAGTGAATGCTTAAAAAAAAAAGATGGGTGAATGTAGCAAGGATGGCACGTGTGAATGACGGAGCCACCTTGAGCGTAACACTATAAAGGAGTAAAAAAACCCAGAAAAAAAACAAAAAGGCAAAAGAGAGTCACTTACTGTTATAGTTTCTTCAATGACAATGACAATATTGGCCAAGGTTCCGTAGGATTTTCTTTCCGCGGCTAAACCTAAACTGTCCCCCCTTTTTACACGAGAACATTGCTGTGATACACGATCCCTATTGATCCTTTTTTCTTTTGTTTTTTTTGATCGAACTCCCCCCTGTTTCTTTCCTACGATCCATTTTGATCGACCCCCTCCTATTGTCCCTTCCCCCTCCCAAAAAGAAGAGCTCTACTTTGTATTTGTTCACTCTGTATAAAGCCCTGTGTTGCTAATAAACGAAATGTATCTATCTATCTATCTATCTATCTATATATCTATATGTACATATATACATGTGTATCCTAGCTAAAACATTGTAATTCCGTGCGACATTGTTAGCATTACGAGTTCTAATCATAGCCTCTGCTATGTGAATATGAAACTACGATATATGATACGTGGATGCATGTATAATCAACCAAGTCAAGATATTAAATAGATTTCTATTGCTTTCCTCAGTTCTAATTTCCTTTTCTATCATTTGTTCTTATATTGCGCTATCGTTAGATTTCCTCTGCAATTCAGTATAAGTATTTTATAGTTAATTTATTTAAATACGAGTTAGCTTGTTTATTTTGCAATTTATACGATTTCATTAGAAATTGATCCCTATTTCAGTTGAATTCGTTTGGGTTTTTAGTAACATGATAGTTTATAACACGCAGACACATGTAACATATATACAGCTACTATTTCAGCTTTTCTTTTAACATATTGTATGTGTTAAACTATCAATTCTGATCTAATACATAACATAAACGCAATTTGATGGAGATTTTTATCGGTGAAATAACCACCAGGAATGTTTTGCTCAAAGCAAACGTCAGGAGCTATCCAGAAGTACTTCAAGCTCAATTTGTGAATCCATTCCAAAATTGAAAACCCTCCTGTAACGTCAGTCATTGTCTCAGGATCACAAACATTCAAGCCTTTCATTTATATATATATATATATATATATGTATATATATGTATGAATATATATATGTCTGTATGTGTTTGTGTGCCTGTGATTCCACCACCAACACCACATCGCTTGACAACAGATGCTAGTGTATAACCTTGCCGATATATATATATATATATA
>NC_068985.1:91889040-91889586 GCF_001194135.2 Octopus bimaculoides | reverse complement strand
TTTTTGTGTGTGTGTGTGTGTGTGTGTGTGTGTGTATGTGTGTGTGTGTAAATATGTATATATATAATACTCACATATATGTTCACACACTCACATACACGCACCTATGCTCGCACCGTAAATCCGTTCGTGCGTACACGCGTGTGTAGGTGGCACTATCAGCCACACGCAGTCACTAGCACATCCATACACACACAAATAATGTAGCAACATAGCGGCAGTCAGTACACACATCAGTACGAATACATGCATACACACACACACACGCACGCACGCACAAACACACACAACACACACACACACACGTACACATATACAAGCCACATCAACGTATTCAAACATCTATATATGCATGCATGTATATGTATGTGTGTTTGTGCGCATGTGCGTTTGTGAGTGTGTGAATGCGTACGTGCGTGTGTACATATATATGCGTATATGTATGTATGTATGCTTGTGTTTTCGCGTGTGTGTTTGGGCACGCGCGTGTATATGCGCATGAGTTTACACGTATATATATATATATATATATATATATATATATAT
>NC_068985.1:91880362-91882525 GCF_001194135.2 Octopus bimaculoides | reverse complement strand
TGTGTGTGTGTGTGTGTGTGTGTGTGTGTGTGTGTGTGTGTGTGTATAATGCTTTGCTTTGAAAATCATTGAAGTACTTAAGAGAGTCAAAGCCGGTTACTGAACAAGCGACAAGACTTTTTGAGGTAAGAAAGTTCCCCGTCTTTCGTAAATATGTGGTTGAGTCGGTCTGTTGGTTGAGCTATCGATATACACACCCAAGTGCGTGCATCTGTTCATCTAAAGAATTTCAGGGGAGAAATATCTGCAATATCTTACAAGTCCTTATGCAGCTAACATATGGGATACGGAAAATGCGCATCAATTTCTATTGCTATTTCTTCGAAAATCCTACTAATTGCAGATTTTTATCTAAAACTCTAGGTACAAAGCCCTACGCACCTATGACGGTACGTACAACCGAAAATTGATTGGCAGGGTGCAATATTTGTAAGTTCCAGCTTAATTCACCTAAAATGTTCCTTTTTACCTGGACTCTTGATGGTACATTCACATCCGGTGGGCAGCTGTTTTCTATAAAAGGTGTTTGTTCCTGTCCCACAGAACGGTACCAGGTCTATTGTGTTTGCACCGGATTGCAGGTGTTTCCACTTTAATCTTGTCTTGAAACGTACGAATATATTTCGGTTTGGGCATGTCTTTAACGTATACGTCACATCAATTATTCCTGAAACCATCATGCCTCAGGCGTAGATAATATCTCGTAGACATGTGGTTGTCGCCGCTGCTGATGGTGTTAGTGACATTTTCAATAGCATAGCTATTTTCTATCTCAACGTAGATGTTTGATTGTATTTTTGTCTAACTTGTTTATCAGGCATTTCGTAGCTATCACCTATTCTTCGAGAGTGAAGGGGTATCCTTCTTGGTGGGATGTAATGTATCAATTGCAGGTCCAGAAGTGTCTTCTCTTCATGTCAACGCTATCAATGCTGCTGTTCTACTCTCTCTCTCTCTCTCTCTCTCTCTCTCTC
Source organism: Octopus bimaculoides (assembly GCF_001194135.2). NCBI lineage: Eukaryota > Metazoa > Mollusca > Cephalopoda > Octopoda > Octopodidae > Octopus > Octopus bimaculoides. The sequence continues at coordinate 91,881,551 of NC_068985.1, read as the reverse complement.
TCTCTCTCTCTCTCGCTCTCTCTTACTTACGGGAAACGTATCCATACATTGTTTTCTGCTGCTATGATGCTTGTTTCTGCAAGCTTGCGTTTATCTGGGACAGCCCAGCCCCTCTTGTGTCACATGAGACTGAGAGTACCTGCTCAGCTATTCTTCCTTTGAAAATGTGGTTCCTCTCATTTTTGAGCCTTACACGCAATGTATTAATTTTCGTTATTGTTCAGCAGATATTCTATCGGTAATACAATGTGACAGTCAGAGACTGTATGTATGTATTCAATATATTTCAAGAGTTCTTGTCAATAGAGAAAGAACCGATTTCTAACCTAGATCCAGTGCTCTTTCATTGGAAATTCAACATCAACAACAGGGTATTTTTGTTTGTTTGTATGTATGTATGTATGTATGTATGTATGTATGGACTGATGGATGGATGGATGTACGTATGTATATATGTATCTATGTAGGTATGTATGTTTTCTTTCAAGAGGCTTTGTCAATAGAGAAAGAACCGGTTTCTAACGTAGGTGCAAGACTCCTTCATTGGAATTATGTATGCATGAATTTAATTTAAGCATATATGACGGTGCGTGGCCAAGTGGTTATGCAGTCGCACTCACAGTCGCTAGATCGTGGGTTCGATTCTCTGTCTCTGTGGCACATTGTGTTCTTGAGCAAAGCACTTTATTTCTCCTGGCTCTAGTCCCGCTTTCGATCGTGATGGTAGGTGGGGCTGTCAGTCCACTCGCCTAGCCAGCGAGGTGGCGTCATTTGAAGGCTAAAACAATGCAAAAAGCGCACTGTGAGCATCGATATGTAAAAACATCTGATAGTCAGATCGGTCACGAGATCACATGATGTATGTATGTGTGTACTGCTTGGTGTTTGGAAAGCGAAGTGGCTGTAACATTTGGCAAGGTGCATCATTTCCCTTTAATCCACTGTATTCAGCTGAAAATATGCGTCAACTTATTTCTGGTGCAGCCCTTTCTTCCGCCAGCTTTCACAACTACGATGTCTGCTGAATCAAGCGTGGGATGGCACTAGAGTATCAATGATTGCTTGCGACTTCCAGGCGCCTAAAACAATTAGCGAAAATATGCTCATTACTCCTAAGACGATTCCGCTGACACCCCCCCACCCCCACACACATATATATATGTATATATATATATATATATATATATAT
>NC_068985.1:91879030-91880131 GCF_001194135.2 Octopus bimaculoides | reverse complement strand
TATATTTGTACATGGAAATTTCGTTTAAAAATATCTCCATATCTTTACACAAATGAGATGAGTTTATTAAATTTGACTTGCTGTTAAATAGTTGGCAAGCCATTACGGCGGCAGATTTTCAATATTTGTTCTGATTCGCAGCGCTGTAAGTTCAAATTCTATCTTTTATATACTCTCGGGTTTGAAAGAAAAGTATCAACCGAGACTTAGTAGAACTGTAAAGAACATCGGACCATCTGCCTAGAACCATTCGTTGAGGCGGCTTGCGTTCTGAGTTCAAATCTTTCTATGATATAATTGTATACTAGACGAAATCTTTTCTACTCAAGGCACAAGGGCCGAAATTTTGGGGGACGGGGCCTGTCGATTAGATTGGCCCCCAGGACGCAACTGCTACTTAATTTATTGACTCCGAAAGGATGAAAGGCAAAGTCGACCGCGGCGGAATTTGAACGCAGAACGTAAAGACAAACGAAATACCGCTAAGCACTTCGCCCGGCGTGCTAACGTTTGTGCCAACTCGCCGCCTTCTATACTAGACTAAACGAGTCAACCGATTAATACCTCTTCCACTCTCTCGGCTATTCTTTGCCAAGTACATCTCCCTTGTTGCAAGCATCACCATAGTGTTGATTGCCACAGTGTTTTGATCGAAATATGGAAGTGGAAAACGCGCGGAAAACCGTTGTCAGATGAACGGTACGAATCTTGCTCATCTGCATCTTATTGATACTTGTTACATATTACATTAAAGGTACATGCTTCTTAGAGATACTCAGCTACTTCACATATTAATTCCAAGAAGTAAACGGAATTGATGCAATAACTGAATGCCTATACGTATTTCTCGATGGATAACTATCTATCTATCTATGTCTGTCTGTCTGTGTGTCTGCCTGTCCGTCCTTCTATGTGCCTGCCTATATATCTATTTGTCTACCAATCAATCAATCTATATATGTGTCATCTATCTATATATCTGTATGTCTGTCTGTCTGTCCGTTCGTCTGTCTATCTATCTATCTATCTATCTATCTATTTGTCTGTCAGTCTGTCCGTCCATCTGTCTGTCTGTCTTTCTATTTATATCGATATATATAT
>NC_068985.1:91863810-91878892 GCF_001194135.2 Octopus bimaculoides | reverse complement strand
TATGTTTTTAGATTCAGTTATAATATAAACAAATTAACATTAACCTGAAGAATTATTCCCCATGTGTAGTGTACATGTTTTATTCTTTAACAAGAATATTATTGACATTGACTTCAACGTTTGAGCCAGCTAAGCCATCATGAGACTATGTTGGCTCATGTGAATGGTAACTCGTTCGTAGGGTGGGTTGAGATGGAAAGATGTTTTGATGAAAACTCTTTATTGATTAAAGTTAGGGTTATATTGTTGTTTAGAATTTATTCATACGTATAAAACTTTGTAAACAAGTGTGTATATTTAGATGTGCCAGCCTTAGGTCATGGGGTTGTTTTGTCTATCAGTGGTTCACAAAAATGGCGTACGTAGATGAAGTTTGCAGGCAGTGAATGTGTAATTAGCTTTAGTTATTTATGATTTCATTGGGTTTAATCCTTTACATTGGCTCTGTAAAGTTCTAAATTCAAAGTTTACACATTTAGTATTAGTGTAGTATTAGTGTAGCATAAAAGTGAATCCTATATATATGTGTATATATATATATTAGTTCAAACTTTATAAAGTAACAAATATATGCTTTTATATACTCATATATTCACATAATGCGTCGGTATAAAGTCATATCTAGGCGGAAACATGCACATGGAACAACAAATATAAGCTGCGGGAAATGTATATAATAGGACGTTTTTGAATAAAATAGTATTTATTCTTAATGCACAGATCTATACCTGTATCTCTTTAATGTTAGTATAAATGTTTCATCCGGTGCTACTAATTCATAGTAGATGGCCTCTCGCAATTTCACCTAGAATCTTTAACTTCAAAAGCCATATCACTGACGAATATTATTACTATTATTATTTGTAATATTGACTAAAGATATTTGCCGTTGGTGAATAATAATAATAATAATAATAATAATAATAATAATAATAATAATAATAATAATAATAATAATAATAATAACAATAATAATTTTGATAATATTCTGCTAAGCATCTATGACATTAGTGTGTGATAAACGGTATGAATTACAAAAGAAAAGTTTAATTTTCGCAACTAAAATTTTCATGGGAAAAGTTTGAAACATCTTGGTTTTTCTATAAAACGGAATTGAGGTGTCTTGTGGGTTACAACATATTGCAGACAGAAAACAATGTTTCTGTAGATAAACTTCGTGAGTTTATATTCAAACTTCAACTGTCTCTCTAAGTGATTAATTCTGTCGTAACTGTCACCTATGTTTTAATGTAGAAATCTTTCAGATCTTATCCTTTGAAATTCTATATTTCTGTTTCCTACATAAAACAAATTTTCCAAATCGTGCATTATGTAAATTAATCATGTTTAGTGTTATAAATAAACATTGCTGAAGACGATTCTTGCTTCTCTTAATATTTCTATACGTTAACATAGCACAGCTTCTAAACTGAAATGACATTTACATATAGCTGTGTAATGAAATATATTTCAAAGTATTAATTTCATTAAAAATATTGACACGTGATGCAACTGGTTTGTTCGTGTATTGCATATCTGCCAGCATGAATTCTTTTGCAAACGTAACAGCAATGATTCCACAGATATGATAAGTAAACTTTGAATATTGATAAATTAGTTTGAAACACTGCCTTGTTTAGCATCGGCGCCAGGAAATTGAAAAAAGTAACCATTGGTATGCAAGCAAACATCAAAAACATAAATAACGAAAGAATATGCAAATATATTGCTTCTAACGGATAACATTATACATAAAAGGTATTCAAATACAGATTAACGCAGGGTATAACTCACAATGCCGTTCTGGGTAAATAAAAAGCCTATATTATTTATCTTATATTATAATAAGAAGCATATATTATTGAACCGCCATTCATCAGCGTAACTTTGGAAATATTCTTTTGACACTACAGGTAGAATCGAAGGTGGCGAGCTGGCAGAAGCGTTAGCACGCTGGGCGATAAGCTTAGGGTTATTTCGTTTGTCTTTACTTTCTGAGTTCAATTTCCACCGACGTCGACTTTGCCTTCCATTCTTTCGGGGTCGATAAATTAAGTACCAGTTGTGTACTGAGGTCGATCTAATCGACTGCTCCCCCCCCCCTCACTAATTTCGGGCCTTGTGCCTAGAGTAGAAAATAATAGAGGTGGAATCAAAAGCGGAGAGCTGGCAGAGGCGTTAGCACGCCGGGCGAAATACTTGGCGGTATGTTGTCTGCCGTTACGTTCCGAGTTAAAATTCCACCGAGGTCTACTTTGCTTTTCAGCGTTCCGGGGTCGATTAAATAAGTACTAGTTACGCACCGGGGTCGATGTAATCGACTTAATCTCTTTGTCTCTCCTTGTTTACCTCTCTGTGTTTAGTCCCCAGTGGGCAATAAAATTATATATATTATTGACCTACCATACATCAGGGTAACTTTGGAAGTATTCTGTTGCCAATACAGGTGGAATCAAAGGCGGTGAGCTGGCAGAAGCGTTAGCACGCCGGGTGAAATGCTTATGCTTATTTCATCTGTCTTTACTTTCTGATTTCAAATTCCACCGAGGTCGACTTTGCTTTTCATCCTTTCAGCAGCGATATATTAAGTACCAGCTCCGTTCTGGGGTTGATCTAATCGACTGGTCCCTTCCCCAAAATTTTGGGCCTTCTTCCTAGAGTAGAATGAGTATATTCATATTTTAAGGCGGTGAGCTGGCAGAAACGTTAGCACGCCGGGCGAAATGTTTAGCAGTATTTCGTCTGTCTTTATTTTCTGTGATCAAATCTCGCCGACGTGGATTTTGCATTTCATTCTTTTGGGGTCGATAAATAAAGTACCAGTTGCGTACTGGGTCGATCTAATCCACTGACTCCCCCACCCCCAAATTCCGGGCATTAGAATAGAAAAGAATAGAAAAGAATATAGTTGGAATCAGGTAATATAGCAAACATTATTTATAATTTAGCTTTTAAGCAATTTCTTGGTGGTTACAGAAAATAATGAAATTAATACTAACCTCTATAAAGAGAATAATCATTGTTTCCACGTCAAAACGGTAGAGTAGTAGGGGCCGAAATCAGACGTGGTTCCTCCTGATGATGTCTTGAGCTAACTGGATCCTATAAAGGAGCTGTTGTGGTAGCAGACCACGAAACATGGTTGAAATTCCTTCTTCATTATTTAGGGTGATGTCATCCCTGAATGAATAGCCCTACATTGTTTAAGGTTTTCGCCACGCGCGTCGCGGCCTCCTCTTGGGTATTGCCTATTTTGGACAATAACATCTAATTTTGACCTCATTTTGAACAAGGTAGGGTTCAATTTGAAGAAGATCTGTTGATAACTGTAGCAGCTCAATGAACAACGAAGAGGTTAACAAGTCGGATTTTATAAAGTATAAAGCTTCACTCGTGCTCATTTGTAACTGCGCGTATCTGACTATTAATACTTATATTACTCTTTTGGCGCTTATTGTTGCTGTAGTCTACCTCGGCATGAACTCAGACTGCGCATTTCTTTGACGAAGATGTTATATCTGTCCATATGATGTCCTTCATTGAGATTCCGAATCTGGCTTTACATCAAACAACGTGATTTTAAGCATATTGAGCGTGTGATCTGAAATGCGTATTTTAATATATGTAGCTGATGACAAGATGAGGTAGAGGTTCCAGGTTTGGTTCTTACCAATGGTTGTATCTGCTGAAGAATAATTATTGACGCTATCCAGATGCTTTTAGATATTCCTATACTTTTTCGTTACAGCAAAGCTTGTTTTATTTGCATTGAAACAACACTAAAAATATTAGAAACAAATCACCTGTGTCATTAAATCGTAGTCCTGTTATATCTGGTCTTTCAAGAAATACGAACATCTTTATAAAATACATGAAACATTTTCGGCGGCTACGTGTAGCTGAAATCAGCTAGAAAATTAATATCTGGAATTGATATCCTTTCCGCCATTCTTGTAATCCAACAAATACCATGGCTAAACTACAGGTGCAATCAGATTTCTTCTCCCCACACTCTCTCTTTCTCTCTCTCTCATACACACACACACACACACACACACACACACACACACACATGTATGTATTTATGTATGGCTTTCTATGTTTGCATATATATATACACATATGTATATTTGTATATATTTGTGTGTGTATGTGTGTATGTGTATGTACGTATGCATTGAGTGGGTGTGCGTTTCCTGTTATTAATCGTATTGTGGACCTACGAACAGAACATAGTAAACCGTTGCTGCTCTGATAACCAATATCATATAATGCTATATTGCAAATACATTTCCATGCTTCATCGTTCCTAGCAACTGAAGAGATAAACGTATCAACAAGAAGATAGTGCTATTTTAAGGAATAGCAGATAAGGAATATCCGAGATGAACACAAAACAAATTGTATGCCATCGGAATCGTACAACACAGCGAGAGAGTAACCGTTGCATCTAGAAATACTTTATCTTTCAGCTGGAGCCGGACGCTTATCAAATGCATAATTGAGCAGATGATTTTTTAAAAAACAAACCAAAAATCTTTGTTTTGTTTTGTCTCCATAAGAATTACCCGTCAAATTGGTAAACTAGAGGAGTCGCTGATGCGTCGAATTGAATTGTCTTGTGGTATCTGTGCGGTTATCTGCGAACAGAGTTCAAATACGATTAAGATCACCTTCGTTATCTTTTCCGGGTAGATAATTTAAGTAACAACTGGTCAGTCCATTGGAGAAGCAGAATTGTTATAGCAACGGACAACATGTCTTTTGGGGTCTCATCTGTGGATTTTGCGTTCTGGGATAAAATCTTGCAGCTGTCTATTCACGGCATCATGACGAAAAACGCAGTATATCAGACCCATGGTCTTCCGACGCTTCTCCTGTCATAGAACTGGCTACACACGAGAACTTTTGGAATTCTACTGTCGCTCATTCTGACATGGGATTACAAAGAAAGAATTTATTATCACCAATTTTATATTTAGAGAATATTTCAAAATCTCTATTATTATTTTACGGAAAATAAAAGAAATTTCGAACGGAGGAGAGTTGTAAAAACAGCTTAGAAGATCGGGTAAATACTCTTAGAAGACGGGGAAAAAAAGTGGGTAGCAGGACGCTTAGGGAATCGAAATCTACATCTCAAATTCTAGTCGAATGTTCTGTACCACTGAGTTAGGCTGTTTTCGACAAGTACTGTCTTTTATAACGCTAAATAATAGCTTTAAGAGATTCAAATAATCCATTACAAACTATTCGCCTGGTATCATCGTCAATACATAATAACACGTGAAAAGGGAAGAAATTCGTTTGTTGCGAGGAAGAAGAAACCTCATATATCATAGAATCTTTCATAGATACCTTCCCAAAATGTTAGGCGTTTCCTCTTCTCTACTTTAAACTAATTCAAGATTTCCCAACGCAGGCCATCACAAATTACCTTGAGTTCTATTGACTAATTCTGCAATAGACATGTCTCGTTGTTCAAGTATTTATTTGCATTCATTCACTATATCAGGCGCTGGCGTGGCTATGTGATTAAGTGGTTCGCTTAGCAACCATAGGGGTTTTGATTTCGGTCCCACTGAATGGCAGCTTAGGACAGCGTCTCCTACTGTAGCCCTGGCTGGGCCAGACTTTTATGAATGAATTTGGTAGACGGAATCTATATGGAAGCCCATCTTCTGTATATATATATATATATATACATATATGAACGTATGTATATGTGTGTGTATGTGTGTTTGTATTCGAGGGTATATCAAAAAGTAATGCACTTTTGTTTAGGACAGGTATAATTACCGACACAGGAACATGTATCATACATCAAAATAAAGTTGGTCCTCTGTGGATCACATCCCTACTTCTCAACATAATTACCGTTTCTCTCAATAGAATGTTCCACGTTCGAATTAGAGCATGTATCCCTGTCACGTAAAATCCTGTTGACTGTTCTCTGAGCCACTTCTTCACTACAGCTGTCCCTTTCTCGTCACTGGACTATCATCGTCACTGGACTATCATCTCTTCGGCCCCATGAAAGAGGGTTTGAGAGGTAAACATTATTCCAGTGACGAGTAAGTGAAAACTGTAGTAAAGAAGTGGCTCAAAGAACAGTCAACAGAATTTTACGGGGCAGGGATACATGCTCTCATTCGAAGGTGGAACATTGCTACTGAGAGAAACGATGACTATGTTGAGAAGTAGGGATGTGATCCACAGAGGACCAGCTTCATTTTGATGTATGATACATGTTCCTGTGTTGGTAATTATACCTGTCCTAAACAAAATGGCATTGCTTTTTGACTCACCGTCGTATATGACTATATGTATATGTGTGTGCGTGTGTGAATTCGTGTTTGCGATTGTATACCTGCCATCGTATTAGAGACGGTGTTGCTTTGCTTTCATCATCATAAATTAGTGGTATGACAAAAAAGACTAGCAGAAAAAGAGGCAGATTTAAAAATAAGTTGAGAGAGTAATCTTCTCGATTAAAGCTCAGAGAGAGAGAGAGAGAGAGCCCGAGTGCAAGGTGGTGGAGGGAGAGACTCAGATACATATAAAAACGTCTGTCAAATAAATCGGCGTCGGATCAGCGACACCAAATGGACGGTGCTATAATCACTACACCCATATATCTTCTAACGTGTCGGAAGGCTCTTTTTAGCAGTAATTATCGCAGAAATAATATCAAATATGCACTGATTTCTACTGAAGATTTATAAATTACTTCAATCTGTCAAATTACATTCTGTATTATTATCATTTAAGACAATTTATAACTTTATACGCTAATGTTCCACATAATTGATAAGTTAACTCGAAATGATTGCAGATAAGTCATCGTAATATCTCATTTAAAATTAAAATATTCGATGAATTTCAGCCAAACATAATTCTTCAAGGAAACTTCGAAAATACATTTTCTGTATCTCGTTGCCAGATTAAAAAAAAGAGTCACAAATTTACAATAGGGGGTAAATGAATTTTATGTAAAATGATGTCAATATTCTTTTCTACTCTAGGCAAAAGGCCCGAAATTTTCGACCTCGAAAGGAAGGAAGGTAAAGTTGACCTTGTCGGAGTTTGAACTCAGAACGCAAAGACAAACGAAATACCGCTAAGCATTTCGTCCGGTGTGCTAATGCTTCTGCCAGCTCACCGCCTTAAATTATGTCAATTTTCGACAAGAAGAGGCGGCAAGCTGGCAGAATCGTTCGTAGAACGGAGAAGAATGCTGAGCAGCATTTCTTCCGATTTAATGTTCCGTGCTTAAATGCTACCGATGTTGACTTCACCTTTCATTCTCTCGGGGTCGAGAGAATAAGTACCAGTTAAGCACTGGGGTAGGTGTAATCAGCTTACCCGCTTCCTTAAAGTTTCAGGTCTTGAGACAAAATTGAGAACAAAAAATTATTAAACAAGAACAAGCGAGCGAGCTGGAAGAATCGTTAGCACGTCGGGCAAAATGCTTAGCGGGATTTCGTCTGGTTTTACGTTCTGAGTTCAAATTTCGCCGACGTTTACTTTAGATTTTATGCTTTCGGAGTCGATAAAATGAATACCAGTTGTACATACAGTATAATACCAATAATCAACTTGCCTTCTCCCCGAAAATCGCTGGCCTTGTGCCAAAAAATTTGAAAGCAGTACATTATTAGACAAGAGCGGTCAAGAGGGCCGATTGAGGACGTTGATAACATGAGTGAAAGGAAACCGCTAAGAGGTGACAAGATTTGGGGAAACGAGAATGATTAAGTAATTGAATTCCGTTGGATTCCTTACCATCCGTTGGCAATGGTATTACAAAAGTATGATGGTGAGGTGGGGAAGTAATACTTTACGTTCTGTGTTCATCTGCCGCCACGGACAACTTTGTCTTTCTTTCTTTCGGGGTCGATAAAATAAGTATCAGTTGATCACTGGGAATGATGTAATCGACGTATTTCCTCTACACCGAAATTGCTGGCCTTGTGCCAAAATATGAAATCAATAAATTATTAGAACAGACAAGTGGTAGAGAGAATATCGGTGATAATATGACTGAAAGGAAACCGCTAAGAGTTGGAAAAAATTGGGGAGACAAGTTTGAAGATTGCTGGGATCGCTTTGTAATAAGGCGATAATATTGCAAACGAATGTACTCCGGAGCTGAAAAAAAAAAGGTTTCAATGTTTATTGTATTTACATTGGATATTCTTTTCTGGATGTTAACCGAGAAATTACATCATACAACATGTGTCAGAGACCGAATATGAAACACACTTGTGAATGTAATTGCTACAGAATAGTTTTACTCTTACCTCGCTTCATATATATTCTCCCTCTGAAGATTTTAACCCCAAATGCACTTTACATCAAAGTTGCACATGTATTATTATATGAAATAAACGAATTTATCTGCCCCTTTCTTCTTATATAAGTCGAAAATAATGAAATCTAACAATACCCACAGAAGATTTCCAAAACAGCCATTCCCAATATTGAACACGCTGGAATATCCTAACGCTGTGCTATTGAATTCACCTTTATCAACGTTAGCTTTATGTTTGAGTGGTTACACTGCGTATATGGAGGGCTATCGAATTCCTAAGGAATTATTTCACAAGGAAGAGAAACCAACGTAAGATAAAATCTTTCATGCTTAAAATAATTTATAGAATTAGTTTGGAACCTAACAAAGGAATGAGTGTAAAGCATCCACGGAAGACTGAGAAAGTAACAGAGTTATTTATAAAATTAAAGAAACACCCTATACAATGGATTGGAATAGTAAAACATGTTTCATTCAAAAGAATTGGCAGCCTGTCAAAACAAACAGTTCCGGTAACTAATGCCTATAACAGGCTTCGTTTGTCTGAAACTCGTTTATAGAAGATAACACAAGAATTGAAGCAAGAAGATACAAACTAATATACTGTCCGAAAAAGAACAATTTCACTTGTAACAAACAGGATATGCAATTAATTTGGTTTTATCGACTAAACTGCACCAATTTAGGAGAAATATGTTGAACACTTGTCTAAAAGCGTGCAGCTGTCGCTCATGAGACGACTGCATAACCGGTATGATTCTGCAGTGTAATTTGGTTATGTTGGCTTGCACCACTTGAGCGAAGTTTAATCGCCAAGGTGGTGGGATCCCCATCGGTAGACCAATTTTAGTTTTGTTGTTGATATTTAAGCCTACACCAACTCTGAAGTCCATGATCAAAGACACTACTACTGCGACCATCCACCCTACAATGTTTCTCACTGTAAAGAACACCATTATTCAGTATCCTACACATCAGATTTTTTAAAGGAGTAGGATAGGGGATTTAACTGCTATTTCTAGCATCTGAAACCATCTATAGTCTCCAGCATTTGCTGTGACTCGTATGTGCTTGTATTTATTTTGTTAACTGCATTACAACCATAACAGTCAGTTCATGTTATTTTATTTAAGTTGAAACCCTGGTTAATGACTAACTATAATATAACAGTGGTTCTCAACAGGGCTCCATGTGACCCCTGAGGGTCCATATGAGTTTTTGTTGTTAAAGATTAAGTACAAAACATTGATTTTACTTCTATAATACACAAGACATTCTAACAATTTTTGAAATCCCTAATATTATTCAATTATAAAAAAATGCAATAGGATTATTTAAACATGGAATGGTTATGAGGACCCATCGGAGTAAAATAGGACTCAGAAGAGCTCTAACAGAAAAAAAAAAGTGGTTGAGAACAACTATGGCTATCTGTGTGCATTATTTGTACTCGAAAAAGGCGGCGAACTAGCAGAATCGTTAGCACTCCGGACAAAATGCTTAGCGGTATTTCGTTCGTCTTTATGTTCTGAGTTCATATTCCGCCGAGGTCGACTTTGCCTTTCATCCTTTCGGGGTCGGTAACTTAAATACCAGTTGTGTACTGGGTCGATCTAATCGACTGGCCCCCTCCCCCAAATTTCTGAACCTTGTGCCTAGAGTAGAAAAGAATCGTTAGCACGCCGGGCAGAATGCTCTGTGGCATTTTTAAAGCGGTGAGCTGGCAGAATCCGTAGCACGCCGGGCGAAATGCTTAGCAGTATTTCGTCTGCCGTTACGTTCTGAGTTCAAATTCCGCCGAGGTCAACTTTGCATTTCATCTTTTCGTAGTAGATAAATTAAGAACCCCATCCCCAAACTTTCGGGCCTTGTGCCTAGAGTAGAAAAGATTATTTGTACTCAAACTGATGTGAATAACATACATGCAAGTATTTATTGTAGTATTTCAACTCGGATAATTTACATAGTGAATGAAGACTTCTGAATATACATATACATACATTTCTGATGTTTAGCTTAGTTCTCTTGTTACGAGTAAATCACTGACTTCATTGAACGGTAAGAGTTTACTCTTTATACTCAGGTCTTGCTGCTCTCGACTGGGAAGCAATAAATTCTGAATGTGTATTTTATCGTATCTATTGTAAATACAACTAAACGTGCGTGAAATCCCGCTTTTGTATCTTAATCGTAAATTCATGGCATAATATCATAGTTGAAGCAAATGACTCTAGTATTCACATGATACCTATTTTGTAAGCAATGACGGGAATAAAGAGAAGAGTTTAACTCGGGTATGAAGAATGAAATAACATGTTATGGGTTATTTATTCTAGTGATGCATCATATTTGTTGTCCTAGGGATTAATTTTTCAAAATATCAATAAAAGAATATAATAAAGCGCTGTTAAATGTTATGAACTATTCGAATAGTGCCAAGCACCATAGTGGCAAGAAGAAGGTTTTCTTTTCGGGTTTCCGGGTCCGCCGCTGACATACTCATAGTCATCATTCATAAAAACATTAGGGCACCGAATGACAGCCTTGTCTCATTATTTCTCTTTAAAATGCATTGATAGGGTATGACACAGACTATTTGGTAATGTTACATCTTCTTCAATCATTATTACCATCAAATCATCCCTGCTGAGATGAAGCTACAATGGGACCATATGCATTCAGTTCTTTGCCGTTTAGGAAATCGATTCAGGCGAATCCCAGGAGGCTGTCCTGGCTCCAACACATTTCTGCTTATTTACCAGAAAACTATATGTTCTGCTGTTAATATATTTGTTGTTAATTCCATACTGTAGCCTCACTTTGCATAAGAACGTCACATGTTACATGTAGAAGTATAATTATCGCCAAGAGAGTAAAATGGGCAGACAAATGGTTTGCCACATTCATGCTTCCAAGACAGAACTCCATTTCTTCACCACCATCATGGAATCTCTGACATTTTCCGTAAAGTAATCCAATGGAAAAAGATTACTAATTTACTTAATTGGTTATACACCTAGGTCATTAATTCACACTTGAGTTGAGACTGTATTGTGTCAATTACATTGCCTGCGTGGTAGTTATAATGTTGAGATCAATCTACTGCTTAAAATATGTAACTTACATGGATATATCTTTCCAAGAGCCAGTTGCAAAAAAAAAGTTGAGTGGAATCATTGTATTACTATTTATTTTACTCTTTTACTTGTTTCAGTCATTTGACTGTGGCCATGCTGGAGCACCGCCTTTAGTCGAGCTAATCGACACCAGTACATATTCTTTGTAAGCCTAGTATTTATTCTATCGGTCTCTTTAGTCGAACGGTTAAGTTACGGGGATGTAAACACCCCAGCATCGGTTGTAAAGCGATGTTGGGGGGAAAAACACAGTCACACAAACATATATACACACACATACATACACACACCTATATATATATATATATATATATATACATACATACATATATACCACGGGCTTGTTTTAGTTTCCCTCTACCAAATCCACTCACAAGGCTTTGGTCGGCCCTAGACTATAGTAGAAGACACTTGCCCAAGGTGCCACGCAGTGGGACTGAACCGGAACCGTGTGGTTGGTAAGCAAGCTACTTACCACACAGGCATTCCTACGCATATGTTTTATTATATTCTGGTACTGATATTTTGAAAAATCAATCCCTAGAACAACAAATATGATGTACCACCGGAATAAATATCCCATAACATGTTTCCATCACTCCAACGACTCTACCAACGATGGAATTCTTCAAGATCAGATCTTTTCCACATTTACATCCTTGGAAGGTTTTACACAACATCATTTAGCCTGGTCGCACCACTCCAGGAATATTACACGAGAACTCAATCTGTAAATTTAGTGAAATGTATCGAAGCTACCACGATATCGCGGAAATGCAACTGATACTCCGTCGGTTACGAAGAAAAGCGTTCTCGTTGAACCGTCTACCTGGTCGTGAAATCAATGCGGAAGTAGCTGAGTACTCCATAGGCACATGTATCTTAACCATAGTTCTCAGTGGGAGTCAGCGTGACACGGAATGTGACAAGGCTGGCCCTTTGAATTACGGGGACTCTCAGAAATATGCTAGTTCCAAGCAAAAAATAGTTTTCTCTCCTCGAATAGCGAACTGCGGAAAACATCTCCCCCCCGACATCTCCCCCTCGACATCTCCCCCGACATCTCCCCCCGACACCTCCCTCCCCCTCTTCCTCTCTCTCACTTTCTCGACAGTTTTCCTACAGAATATGACTATGATCTTTAATAATTCAGAGCGAACAAATATCTCGTGTTAGTGGTTCTCTTTATTCTAATTTTTTTTTATCAGGTCTTTTATCACCATCATTATTACTATTTCGCTTCATTTGTTCTTTTATTATCAACTCATTTAAATGTTTTATTGTCATCAGTTTATAACAGTTCAATCATTACTTAATTGCATTTCATTTAAATATTTTCATCAATTATTTTATTGCCATCTTAGATTTCTATCTAAAACATTCGTGTAACGGCAAGTAACTGCGATGTTGATACGATTGTAAGCCTCAACCAAAGAGAGGACATCTAAATGATTTGTATTCAGATTCTCCTGCCCAGACGGGCTCTGGTTTACTGCAGTGCCGTCTCCCCTCTTTTCTATCGTAAATAATTTGACTGTTCCATTCCTAAGTTTCTGGTTTCTTACCACCTCTACTAAATCATTCTTGATTCAGACGTATCTAATTCTTTGGGTTCCACTTTCTCAATTATTACACCCAGTTCTTGTCGACTTGGAATTACTCCAACACACTTTCTTGAAACATATAACCGTCGATTTCCAACTTTTCATTAAGAACATTAACCATGGGTATTTGGCCAGTCTTGGAATGCTTGTGAAGACTATGAGCATCGCTCTCGACTAATCTCAGGCAAAAGCATAACAATCCTTTCCGCTATAGGCACAAGAATTGAAATGTTGCTGTGGGTGGAAAGGACTATTCGATCAAACCAGCCCTGGCGCTTAACTGGTACTTAATTCATCAACCCCGAAAATAATTTGAAATCGGAACGTAAAGGCGCTCGAAATGCTGCTAAGCGTCTTTGTTCAGTATGCTAACTTTACTGCCAGCTCACTGCTGCCTTACAGAAGGAAACATAACAATATAAATAAATTGAAGACATTTCTGTTTCGCACACTACAGGTTCTACTATACAACGTTTTGCTACACATACACACACTGAAATAATAACCGAAGTAATGTCCCATGCGTCTGTTCGCAGAGCCACACTTACTAGTGTTTGTAGCTGTAGAGGAAATAACCACACCGAAATGTATGTATCCCACACTCTGTTCCGGTGTAGCAGTAAGCTGACTCGGTTTATGTATGACAAAATACAATGAACGTCTTTCTCGCGGCTTCGAATATGCGCCAAGCATATTTGAACTGGTAACAAGTTTGCTTTCAAGCTAATAGAATCACGAGTATGTAGCTATTATACCAGACAATGCATAATATCAAACACTAATATAACGCCGTACACATTGAGGTGTGATATTGCAATATGCTTAAAGTTATCATTAACCAGAAACACATTTCATGTGAATTAACAGAAAGTCATTACAAGAGATGTAACATAAATCTGTTACATATTTTCTCTTGCTGCTACTTGTATATTATTACATTCACAGATTTTGTTAATGTAGTATGTGAATACTACGTTGATATTATGATTGCAACACATTTGTGATAATGTTTCGCAATGTAATAACAGATTAAAACATATATTTACTTAGAAAGCATGACAGCTTAATTGTAAATTTGTTGTATTGAGTCCGCTTAGAAATTCTTGAAACTGTATTTTCATTTGAAATATTCAATCTATTTGTTCTAATATAGGTATTTTTAATAGCGTCAGCTCTTCGTATGAATTCCTATTTTCCTAATGTGTGCATATATATATATATACATTAATAAAGGAGTAGAATTGGAGAGACTAATGATGTCCTACGTTGGTAAGAACGCAATTCACATTGTTTAAACAATGGAATATGGTTTATACTACAAAGGAAAAGAGAAACAAACCATACAGAACGTATATTAAAATAACTATATACATATTGACACACGCAAAGGAACTTACACAAAAACTTTATATATGCACACACTTATATATTCATGCACGCATGGGAATATATTTGTACATATGCGCGTGGATGCCTATATACGTGAGCGCGTACACACGCACGGATATACATACATATATATTCTCTACAAGATATTGATCTTTTCTGGCTCTGTTCTCTTTAACCTCTGTTCCATAGTCGGAATTGGAAGGTACATATTTATGCAGTTGTGTATAGACGTACTTAGGCGCACTGGAAATATACGTATGTGTGTGTGTTTGCTTATATCAATCTCACATACTACATACATACATATACGTATACAGATATATATATATATATGTATGTATGTGTATGAATGCATTTATGTATATGTATACGTATGTGTGTATGTATGTTTGTATGTAGTATGTGAGAAGGGCTATATGCACGCACTCTCTCTCTCTCTCTCTCTCTCTCACACACACACACACATATATATATATATATATATATATATGTATGTATTTGTAATGAAATATATATGTATGTCTGTGTGTGTATATAAACATATATACATACACACACACGAACACACACGCAGACAAACACACTTACACATACACACACACACATAATATATATTATATATATATATATATATATAT
>NC_068985.1:91862724-91863637 GCF_001194135.2 Octopus bimaculoides | reverse complement strand
TATACACACTAGCTTTTCCATAAGATAATCAGTTTTGCACATAGTAATTTCTCTTCCTTACTTTCAAGTTTTTTCTTGATTACCTGATAACTTGAATAATTGATGTCTCTGATCATCTTCATAATCACATTCATCGAATCACTGAAATGCGGAATTCCGAGTTATTTATTACCCATTTGGTTTACTGTGTGTTCTCCTCTTTCCTTTGGATTTTTGCTCGCAAGTTTGACATATCGTATTAGTATCTCTCCGTTATTACATTATATTCATGCGTACTATTATTTTATTAGTACACGTCTGATGCGAGCACTTGATGTTATTATACCTATTAGATATGTGTTTGATATCAGAATTCCGTCGCTATATATGCGCATATTAAGTCTATATTCAAAGCATACATTCTGCGGAATATTTTCTAGTGTATGGATGCAAAGTTATATCAGAAACATGTTTCTCTCGTATTGTTCAGGATATGCTTACGAAATGGTAGTTGATATATTCATGGACAATGACATTTTATATTATTTACATTTGACGGATATTTGTCCTCATCTTTTTATGTTGTTAACACATCGTTTCGGCTGATATATCCTCCAGCCTTCATCAGGTGTCTTGGAGAAATTTCGATTCTGGGTTCTCATTCCTAAGGTATTTTTCGTTGTTGTTGTTTTTGTTGTTGTTGTTATCATCATCTTCATCATCATTATTATTATTATTATTGTTCAGTAGTTTTATTTTTATAACGTGCTTTCACTTCACTACCGAGCGCAGCTCTGTGCGCCTTGGGTATGTGCTGTGGTTTGCTGTGGTGCTCTTATGTTTACTGTATTGAAAGTGTTTTGCGTAGAATGTGTGCAGTACCCAGTAGTGCAATTTTCTGTATGTTATATATATTTGTAAGTCCTGGTATTTT
>NC_068985.1:91859237-91862714 GCF_001194135.2 Octopus bimaculoides | reverse complement strand
TTATTATTATTATTATTATTATTATTATTATTATTATTATTATTATTATTATTATTATTACTATTATTATTATTATTACTATTATTATTATTATTATTATTATTATTATTATTATTATTATTATTATTATTAATATTATTATTATTATCATTACTATTATTCAAGTCACTGCCTGAAATAGAACATGGAATCTTTCGGTTTGTATCCCCGCGTTCGTAACCAAGCAGTGACCTGCCTGAATAATAATAATAATAATGCAATGTCAATACGAAGAAAACATTAATTCTGGTCACCTCGTGATAATTGATAACAGGTGTTATAAATAAAATAAAAATAAATAAACTGGCCATAAATCCTAGTTTGTGGAAGTCTCTCTCAGCTCCTTATATTATTTATATCACATGCTAGAGTGTGCGTATTTTGTTTGTCAAACGCATTCCTCAGCCAGATTAGTGGTGTTCATAGATTTTGCTATTTCTCAGTTCTCTCTTATCAATGGCTATATCTATGCTGAAGGTTTCACATTCTGAAATGCATATTGTACTGAATCTCTGCTTTGCTACATATTTTGATACAATCAGCATATAGCAGGCGATTTGCTTTTGTTCCTGTCATTCTATAACTATTTTCTATATAAAACAAAACAAAACAAAAAAAAAATGTATAGCTGTGCTCCGAGGAGTCAGTCTCATGTAAAGGTAAATTATGAAAGCGAGTCACCCAAAAGCTATTATTTCAAACATGCTTCGTGTAAGTTGCCATGGTACAAATATTTGGAGCATTGATATTTCCATATAGCATCTAGTCATACCATCTGTCAAGAAACCCAGAACCTCTGGTGACAATTAAGGCATATCAATTTATTCTGTGCTGCAAGAGTAAATAATATGTTCTAGGTTTTCTCTATTGAAGAAATGAACGCTTCAGATTTGAAAAAAAAAGAAGGAAAAACAAAAAAACAAACAAAATAAAAAAAAACAAGAACACATAAATACAGAGACAGATTTATTGATCCCAAGAGAAATACAAGAAATGGCTTTTTGAAGATCTCTAGTTTCGAAGATGTTGGTTGCATAAATTTAGTGAAGAAGCGATGCTTTGTTCATAGCAAAAACCGGTGAATATTGCAACATTGATTATCAAATGTGAAAGCAACTTCAAAATCTGTTATAACGTTATAGGCATTTTCTTTCCCAATAGATAGTTTTTTCCCCGCAAATAAACAAAAATGTGCAAAGCGAAATACCAATGAACAAAATATATATATATATATATACATATATACATATAAAATACGAGATAAAGAAAACAACATTTGATACTTTACTGCACGATTGGAGAAAGCATGGCGCTGGGCATCTGGCCATATGTCATGATAGGGTATCCAATGCCCATATTCTAGCGTTCAGATTTATTATTCTGTCATCTTTTCTTTGATGCACTATGTAGCACAAATTCTACTACATTAGTTTCTTCATTTCTCTCTTATCTTCTGTTGTTTCTCTTTATTTAGAGTGTCTATATTTCTGGCATTCTATGTCTCCTCTCTGTCTTCTATTAATCTTTTATCAAATTTTCTTTCTCTGATCTATTTCCTCTTATGGACTATGTTTCCTGTATTGGATTTCCCAAAACCTATTGCTGCTATCCATTACATCTATTGTGAGCTTTTGTCGTTTGTGTATATAGAGTTCTTAACGGACTTATTTGATATAGGTTTTTTTTTTTTTGCTTTTATGTTTTTTTACTGCTGGGCATACAAGAAAAATGTACATAAAAAAAAACACAAAACATCAGAGCTTTAATCATGAGCAAAAACTGTATGTTACTGATACAAATGACAGCTTAGTAGTGAGTGGATGACTTATGGAGCAAACACAAAACGAAACCAAGACAAACACAAAAACAACCAAACAAAAGCAGTTTTGAAACAAATTCGTGTTGATATATAAATTTCCTTATGCCTTTAGAACACTTATTGAGACGTTGTAGAACTTACAAGAATCGATATAAATTTCCACTAAAATCAGGATTTCGAAGTTTCTTAGCATCTAACATATTGATAGATCTTAATTGAAAAATATATATTTACTCATCACGGGAAAAGTTGTTGTTTTTCAATTAGTAGATAAAATGTGTTTTCCTCTTACTATCATCTTTATTTGCTTACAGAATTTATGGTTTGATGTTGCAGAACTTTCTTATAGGTATCAGTCTGCTAGTAAAAGTTGGTAAAAATTGTCATTTCTTAGAAAGTGTGTATAAATGTAAGTTAATTTGTATGAAGAATCGAAAGTGATAAACAGCTGGGTTATATCTTAAGATACAGAATGTGATTATAGAATAAAAGAGTCTCACCGATTCTTCAGTAACAAACAAGCAAACATACAATAGGTCAAGCTTTGGAATTGAGAATATAAAACAAACGGAGATAAAGAAATCCCGTTTGTTTAGTGAGGTATTCAGAGAAACATAGTCCATAAACTGCAGCAAACCCTACCACACGGTGACATTGATGAAGTTGATTGACAATTTAAATGCCTGAAGATCTATGTATATAAGAAAATGTAGTTTGGGTGACAACTTCTGAAGGCTGAAGAAAGGTTATGTAAAGTGTTTACTTCGCTTTCTCAGAAGACACAAGAGAGAGACATTTGAGAGTGGGGAGGGGGAAATTGAAAAACTAGGTGAACCTGATACAATGTGGTATGCATATGGATAGGCCAGAGCTAGTGTAGCACTAGGAAAAAGAGAAGTGACAACGAGAAATGCAGAAGTTTGGAATGTATGAAACTTTAAATAACTGGTGGAGATGATTAGTTACCAGTACACGCTGTATATTTCAACATGAGACTGCAATAAGAAAAGTATGTTGGTTAAGAGCTACATACAGTAGAATTATGTATTTGTCTTGTGAAACAGGTAAGCTTTGCTTGTATTTATAATATACACACACGCACCGATATGTCTATATACAAACACATAGATTTAATAATAAGTGTGCACGTGCAGGTACACGCAATCACATATAAATTATGTACTTACGCAGAGAACCGGTTAGTTAGATACATGCCTTAGTTATATAACGACGTACATCATGTTATAAGGAATAAATTATGCAGGTATTTTCTTTGAATTTGTGCTAACATGTGGACGCAATAGACATGTATACGCGTATGTGTGAGTATATGAATATAAATATATATATATGGTAGAATCGTTAGCACGCTGGGCAAAATGCTTACCGGTAATTCGTCCGTCTTTCCGTTCTGAGTTCAAATTCCGCCGAGGTCGACTTTGCTTTCATCCTTTCGGGGTCGATAAATTAAGTACCAGTTGAGTACTGGGGTCGATGTAATCGAATTAACCTCTTTCCCCAAATTTCAGGCCTTGTGCCTTTAGAAGAAAGGATTATTATTATTATTATTATTAAACGGCAGTACATCAGCATGGCCGCAGTTCTGAGCTGAAGCTATA
>NC_068985.1:91855374-91858245 GCF_001194135.2 Octopus bimaculoides | reverse complement strand
AAGCCATCGCCTCTAGCTAGCTATGTGACACACGAAACCTGTGTCCTTTATAACCTTCGAAGAGGGGAGGTCAGCAGTTTCCCCCTGCTGGTTTGGCATCTGCAGATTAGTTTCAGGGTGTTGCCCCTTGTCAATGCAGAGCAGCCAGGCTCCAGCCAGGTTTCGTGTGTCACATAGCTAGCTAGAGGCGATGGCTTCTTGGAGCTAATTCACGGCAGCTTTCGGCCTAATTTTGGGACTGCCATGTTGGCTTGGCGATAACTATTAATTCCCAGTACCGCTGCCGTAGTCTCCTTTAGAGAGACTTAGAAATATTAATAACTCTATTTCTGAAAACCAGTGGATAGATTCCACTGAAATTAGATAAATAACCTTCGAACACATACATACATACATACATATATATATGTATATATGTATATGTATGTATGTATGTATGCATGTATATATAAATAATTAATGAGGGCATGAAGATGAAAGACATGAGAATCTTTGTCTATCTCTACAATCGTTATGACCCGTCTGGCATCGATACATATTGTTCAGTATTCCGCCCGTGAGGGATCGATGCAGTGATCAGTAAAGATTTTCGTATCTTCCATATTCCGTCTCTCTCATTAACTAAACACACAACGAACATTAGCCACTGAAGTGATTTAACCAGGGGAATACCATACGCGATTTATTGAAAACTAACTATATATATTTAGATATAGATGTGGATATAATAAAGTGGTCCTAGTTTCGATCGTATCCCGAGGCAGCTATCTGCCCTTGACTCTGCCCTGTGGCAGTTATCTGCCCTTGAGTGTGCCAAGTCCTTCACAAGTAAAATTTAGTATATTAGAACTGTACAGAAGACACAGGGATGTATATCCCGCCAAAACATTCACCCGACACACGCCTATACAAACACAAAGGCACAGATTCGCACAGAAAGACCGACGCACATGCCCAGGCGCTCTAATATCAAAACGTTACGATCTTCCTTGAAATGTTTTAATCTCATCACCATATACATGTCAGTACTGATCTGGAGCATGTGAATTAGACATAGAATACAAATTGTAATGCTTAGAACGTTTTAAGCAAGCTTTTCATTCACAATTCTAGTGATAAATGTAAATGTTGAATGTAGGAAAGATTAAACCTAACAGATAACTCCTTAGAATACAGGTGCAGACATATGGAAGCACATCGGCTTTGAAAGCTATTAAGTTATTTATGTGCGGCTCACTTCCTGTTCTGAATAACTCTCTCTCTCTCTCTCTCTCTTTGCACTCACACACACTCACACAAACACACACACATACACACATGCACATACATATATATATCATCCATCATTGCAAGTGAAAGAACGTTTTTGCTTCACTCCCTAGCTTGAAAGATACAGAAATGCGTTATTTATTTTATTTTATGTATAATTAAACACAGATTTATCGTGCTGCGTATATAAATTTACAACTTAAAACATAACAGCAGTGAATTAACACATAAGATAAGTGGTTCTCAGTCAAATCCCTGTCTGTCTGTCTATATCTTTCGTTTCTGTGTGTCTGTGTATCTGATTGTCTGTCTCTCTACCTCTCTCTCTTCTCAGTCTCTGTGTGTTGTCTGTCTCACGTAGAATCCCTATAAATGTATTTATTTATCGGAATTAAAAGCAAAAATGTAGACAAAAGCATTCATTTGTTTATACCTAATAAACACCACACTTTCTCAAATAAATCTTTGAGGTCTTTATTTCAGATTGGGAAAGAAGGTTATTGCTCAATAACTCTGCAACTAATCAAAGTATCTCTCTCTCTCTCTCTCTCTCTCTCTCTCTCTCTCTCTCTCTCTCTCTCTCTCTCTCTCTCTCTCTCTCTCTCTCTCTCTCTCTCTCTCTCTCTCTCTCTCTCTCAACGCTCTCTCCACGTTTACTCTTAAGGAATACTATGGTATCTGATACTCGTTGAGCTGGAAATGCTTAGCAGCATTTTATCAATCTTTACGTTGCGAGTTCAAATTTCGTTGCGATCAACTTTGACTTTTATCCTTTCGGTGTTAAGCACTGGGTTCGATGTAATCGGTTTGATTACCACATAGAATTGCTGGCCTTGTGTCAAAATGTTAAGCTAATTTTAAGTACGGATAAGGCGGTGAGTTGAAGGAATCGTTAACGTGCCAGGCAAAATGTTTGGAGGCACTTCTTCAATCTTTACGTTCCGAGTGAAACTTCACCCTTCATCCTTTCGACGAACGATAACTACCACATGGGCGCTGGGGTTGATATAGCCGATTTTGCCGCTCCTCCAAACTTCTGGCCTGGTGCAAAAATTTGAAATCATTTTTTAGTAACAAAGAACATTTGCAGTAGAACAGTGTCGCATGTCTATGTGAGATGCAGTCGTTAACATCGACACGCAGGATGTTAATATTGGTTTCATTCTATTCAATCGAGAAAGATGAATGACAGAGTATAACATGTAGATAATTGACGTATTGAATTAGATGTTCAGGTGAAGGTGTATATATTCCATATGTGTAAATATTGTGTAAGTAGGTTCATTTAAGAAATCTCAAAAGGGGAATACCTGGATTGTTCTCCAAATGTGTTTGGTGTTATGAATCAATTGTGCTTGAAGAATGCGAACGAGTTTCCTTTGTTCTTTCTAGGTGAACACCAGCAATACTAAGCTCTTATGCAGATCTGTTGTTACGTATTACGGTGCACCCATAAAAAAATGCAAGGGGAAATCTATGCCCTACATTATAGCTATGTATATTTCACATTATTTCTTTTAGTAATGTGTCCATTTAAATCTGCTCCATTCTTTGTCAGAAATCTGGCAGTTATATATGTATGCATATATATATATATATATA
>NC_068985.1:91853217-91854985 GCF_001194135.2 Octopus bimaculoides | reverse complement strand
ACCAAAAAGTGAAAAAAATAGGGAAAATGAGAATGATATATATTGAGATGTCGGTAAAGAGGAAGTGAGTAAAAGAATAAGGAGATGGAAAGAAAGAAGACAAAAGTAACATAAAAGTTCATAGTTCAGCTTTAGAATGAGAGAGAGAGAGAGAGAGAGAGAGAGAGAGAGAGAGAGAGAGAGAGAAGCAGATAGCGGTGTTGGTGGTGGTGTGTTGATATTGAAAATTATGTTTTTATTGAAGTAATATTTTTGTAGCGACCATCGCATACGCATAACTGCAACTATTGTCTGCTTGCTTCAAAATTGATATTTATACATGAGAGTTAATTCAGCCTAAAATCTGGATTAACAAGAAACATGGTTGCAAGTTGCCCAAGAATGCGCAGATATAGATCACAGATTAGAGAGGAACAACGAGAAGATATAATAAAAAAAGAAAAAAAGACAACACAGATGGAGACGCGAGGAAACGAATATAGACAACAAGAATATTTGAAGAAAGCTAAACTATGAATGCAAACCAGCCTTTCTTTCTTAAACAGGCCTACTTAATTTTTTCATTCTATGGAATTTACACGGGTCCAAAACGTATTCTTTAAATTGAAGAGTATAACATATACCGCAGTTACACCTGTATATATTTTACCTGTATATAAATTGTAGCCTTAATTTAGTGTTAATTGTTTGTATAATTTTTCTCTCAATAGTTTAATCTTTATCCCGCACTTCAGTTTTTTTCAGTTAAAATGAAATATAAAATACTGCGATTTATACAAAACCAAATACGACATATCTTTTTAAATTTTCAAGCGAAATTCGAGTAAATAACAGACTTCGTTTGTCACGTCAGTCGTGGATCTAAATATAATTTTGTCTTTATAACACTTTAATTTACAAGAAGTATTACTCTAATTAATTTTTGGAGTAAAATTTCTTTGAAATTTACTGAAACTTCAAAACTTGTCTTTCTTCAGCAAATGTATATTCGTAGACGAAAGTTAGGACATAAGAACTTCAACAGGAAATTGTGATTTCGAAGCCAGACACAACAGTCTTGATATATCGGCCAATGTCCAAAATAATTTATTATTTTTCGAAACTATAAATGGAAAATTTCTTTCATGAAAGGAAATGATGAAGAAAGAAAAAACAAAGTGCGTCGATTATAATTTAGCCGAGCAGGTAATTTCCTAAAGAGAACAACACGTATTTAATGGCTGACATAGATCGATTTGTTGCGAATTAGTTTTCAGTAAATCAGTCTAAGACAAACCAACTAAACTGCAACTTATTCGAACACTCAGACAACGTTAGGAGGGGGGGTTAAATATCTATGCACGCATGTGTCTGTAAAAAAAAGACGGAG
This sequence comes from Octopus bimaculoides, assembly GCF_001194135.2. Lineage (NCBI taxonomy): Eukaryota > Metazoa > Mollusca > Cephalopoda > Octopoda > Octopodidae > Octopus > Octopus bimaculoides. The sequence goes on along the minus strand of NC_068985.1, from coordinate 91,853,616 downwards.
ATGCACATATCACCAATGGTAAAATATTGCACGCATACAAACACGCGCAAACACACACACGCGTGACACACACGCGCGCGACACACACACACACAAACACACACGTAGACATACAGACACTAGTTGACTTCCAAACCAGATGGTTCGGGGTTTATTTTTTTTGCATGGCACCTTCGGCAGGTGTTTTCTACTATACATATGTATGTATGTATGTATGTATGTATGTATGTATGTATGTATGTCATTATTCAGTTTATTTCAAGATTTCTTGCCAATAGAGAAAGAACCGGTTTCTAACCTAGTTCCAAGATTCCTTCATTGGAATTTGAACATCAACAACAGGGTATTTTTGTTTGTTTGTCATTATTCAGTTTATTCCAAGATTTCTTGCCAATATAG
>NC_068985.1:91848361-91853132 GCF_001194135.2 Octopus bimaculoides | reverse complement strand
CAAGATTTCTTGCCAATAGAGAAAGAACCGGTTTCTAACCTAGTTCCAAGATTCCTTCATTGGAATTTGAACATCAACAACAGGGTATTTTTGTTTGTTTGTCATTATTCAGTTTATTCCAAGATTTCTTGCCAATATAGAAAGAACCGTATGTACGTATGCATCTATGTATGTATCTATGTATGTATTTATATATGTATGTATGAATGCATGTAAATATGAATGTATGTATGTATGAATGTATGTGCGAATGTATGTGATATGTTCTGCATTAAAACGACGTATTTCGTCCTCTCTGCGGGACTGGTCCGAACGGCCTACCTTCGCCGATCGACAGTGCAGTCTGTGTCAATCTACTATTTATTAGTAGTGGACCAGTAGTAGTAGTAGTAGTAGTAGTAGTAGTAGTAGTAGTAGTAGTAGTAGTAGTAGTAGTAGTAGTAGTAGCCACGTCATTGAGTGCTCCTGTCTAATTGAAGAAATTAAGGCCAAAAGGACTGGTACTCTGCATACAAAACAATTGTATTGATTCCCTCTTTATTAAAAGGAGAGCAAGCACACATCATCACTTTAAATTGATGCCGAGAGTATGGAATTCAGAAATCCTGATGATGTAGTTGGAAACTTTACGCTTTCAAACAAACTTCATGGGACATGTGTGTGTGTGTGAACATATAATAAAATGTTAGCTGAAAAAGATTAAACTTCGACTCGGTGTGTTTTCTATATAATAATAATAATAATAATAATAATAATAATAATAATAATAATAACAATAGTAATAATAATAATGATAATGATGATGATACTAATAATAATATATGTACTGACATACGCAGGCAGACACATCACTACACGCACTCACACGTATCAATATACTGTTATATTTATATGTGTGTGTGTATGTGTGTATGTAATCAGACAGGTAAATGTTTATTTTGTTAAATTGTTGAGAGAAATACACACACACGCACACTCACACATACATACACGTTTGTGTATGTGTGTATATGAGCATTTTTCCATTTTACCACACGCTTCAATCACCACGAACACAAACAGAGCAATAGCAGTAAGTGCACTCACACAAACGCACAGTATACATCCATACATCCACACACACACACACACACTCACACACACAGACACACACACACACATACGCACACACACACACACACACATCACTTACATATTTACAATTGTTTGAAAGTGTTTCTAATGTTTGCACACAGACCACGTATGCGAATAAAGAACAATAAAAATCAATACGTCTAGCTTTCCTATTTAGCCCCAAACTGTGAAATTAAACGTATAAGCGCACTAATGCAGTTTACCAATGCTATAAGCTAGTACATAGAGAAATCATACAACGTTGCAATAGTCATTATTGGTAGTTGTTTGTCTAAAGGGAATACATGCTGTTTATTCTAAATACTTTTATTTTGTGTGTGTCTTTCACAAACTACAGTTTATATATATATTGTTATCTTGTTACAGTAAATATCTTCAACAGAGAAAATTGTATATTTTACTTTAAGACAAAATACTTCGTCGATCAATTATGTAATGGAGCTGAGCAAATGGGAACATCTGGATAGAAGAATTAATGAATCAGCAATATTTCCTGGAATAATACAAATCCAAAGAAACTGTTTCAAGTTTAGCTATTAGCAATTCATTCTTTTTAACTTAAAAAATTATACATATACATCTCTTCAGAGAAGTAGGCCATTTCACTACTTCGGAATCTTACCGTGATATTTCTATCTATTTGAATTACATGCAAATTGCTGGATTTCTTCCCTCGAGTATAGTGTCTGCTTTGGCTGCAGCTGAAAATCATTCTTCATGAAATCCTAATCGATCATAATGTTAGCCTTAGGTGAAGTCCATTAGACGATTGCGTACATAAATTTCTCTTGGAGGCCCGGTAAAGGATCGTGAATTGGTCGTTTAACTAGAATGTTATTTCTTCCGGTTCTATAATTTCTGAGTTCGAACCATTCGAAGGTCCATTTTCCTTTTGTTCTTTCAGGTCAATAAATAGATATAAATAGGGTGTAGGGTTATTGGCTGAAATATAAGAGCGAGATGTAATGCAGTGACTGCTCCTTTTGTTTTACTTCCTGAGTCCAAATGTGACCTAGGCTTCCAAGTTTTAACAATTAACGTATGTAATAACGTGGCCTAAAGATCAGGAAAGCTTATGAAAACTACAATCGGTGGTATACGATTGTGAACATCCTCTAACAATGAAGAAAATAATCTAGAATTATTTCCCAGTAAACATCTGTCATATCAATATATCTGACCTAAAGCGGTGAGCTGGAAGAATCGTTAGCATACTTTGCGGCATTTCCACTGGGTTTGCGCTCTGAGTTCAAATTCAACAGGAGTCGACTCTGCTTTTTATTGTTTCCGGTCGGATCAATGAAATAAAGACCAGTTGAGCACTGGAATCGACTTAATCGACTTTACTCTTCTGAAACTAATGGTCTTGTACCAAACCCTGAAACCAGTTTTGATCGTTATGTCGAGTAGCCCTTAGTAAATAATTGTCGTGTTAACCGGCTTTCAATGATATACTGCCAGTTTTCCTGATATATCATCGTCAAAACTATAATATTCGATGCCTATTTTGATATTATGTAAGGACATTTTACAGGATTTCAGAATGGTACGGTTACCATTTCGAAGGAGCTTCAAAATTTATGTGGATGCACCCACGTTATCATGCTACAAATCATATTGCCCGACATTTTACTCGTCGTCCAAAAAACACCCCATGACACGGATATAAGACATTCCATTTTATCTTTATCCATATTCATTGGTAAACTCATCAACAGTTAATTGCTGATCATTGCAATTACAACACTCATCATTGCAAAGTTTTTGAAGAGCGAGAGCAATTACCATTTATTGCAAATCACTGTATTATGAAACACTATTCTCAGCCTGTAATGATGAACATCAAATATTAAAATACATTTAGAATGACATTGTACAGTATGAAACACAATTACTGACTTTGACATATTGGATATCCAACAGGATAGAGTTTCTTGTGAATAATAGTCTTAGTAAATGGCATGCTGCTCAATAGAATCCTAATATACATATTACCTTATACTAGGTTACATATAATTGGATTAATAATTCCAATATAACGCACTGTAACTTCGTCTCTCTCCTTCCTTCTAGATTTCCTCATTTTGCATAGATTTACACAGGCGCACAAATATATGTAGTCGTGTATGCATGTATATATCTGTGTATATATGTGGATGTATATGTATGTATATAGATATGTAGTAGCAAAATATGAACTCCTATCGGAGTCTACATACCATGGACAACAAGCATTTCTACCCCTTCTACAACACACTTTCCTTGGATAATGGATCTGCGACTGTAACATCCAATATATATTTTATACTTTATTTTTTATTCTGTTTTCCATCTCTATTTCCTATATCCATTCTTTTCGAAAATAACTCCTTATATTGAACGCTACTATTTCCTCCTACTTATCTCTCTCATATCGTCTCTGACGAAGGGATATCCCTAAATACCAAAAATAGCAGTATAACTACATTTCTCCTTATAAAAGTCCGATAAATTCCACACAGCCATTTTATCTAACATATATATAAACATATATATGGACATGTATACATACTGTTATAGTTAGATAGATACAAGTATATTTATGTACATGCATATAGATCCATACATACGTATATATAAAATATATAGGTAGATATAAATACATTTACACGTATATATGTGCATACTTACATGTACGTAAATAAAAATATGCATATATATATATATATATATATTTATATAAAATAGTGTACATTTAAACACAAGAGTTTTACAGCTAGAAGAAGTAGTCAAAACGACCAAAACTACAATTAAGAGGAATCTTCAAATTGAATGAAAAATATAAACTTTTAACTTGTTATGTGGTTTTGGTTGTTTCTTTTTTTCCGCCCAGTAGAGAGATAAAAATACAGGCTGTGTTCTTTAGAGCACAAGAGCTTATTTCAGTATACCAAAAACATATGTAAATTTTATATTCGTTTAAATTGAAAATAACAGTTGAAATTACTGGAAAATGTTTTCTGAAAAGTAATTCAATATGAAAGGAAGAATGTGAAATATATTTTGGAATTATTTATTCAGTACTAGCAGAACCATCCGGCGTTGCCCGGGTTAAAGAGGATAATGAAATCTAAAAACGCCGTCTAGACTACGCAACCCTCAACTGTTAGTAGCTACGAGACCATATTTCTACATTAATAACTCTCCAATCCATGCCAGCATGGAACACATATATTAAGTGGAATGCTAGAAGAAAGTTTTCAACTCATATGTATATAAAGTAAATACACGTAATTCAGAAACACGTTTTGTGTATTTTATTTCGTAACCAAACAAACAGGTACAGATTATAAATAATGAAAGGCCAATTTTGGTGATTCATTTGACAGAGGTAGTAGAGAGACAATGCGATGATAAATCTGAGGTTGGATCTTGAAAGTTTGGATGAATGCTGCCTCAGTTAAATCTCTTGTGGTTCCAAATGATGTCATCTGTAGTACAGCGTCGTATTGTCTAATTCTGTTTTGCAAATGTTAGGAATCTTGGTCAGTTGATGATAACAGTTTCTTCAATAGCTCTGGAGGTTGGGGATTGTGGAATTATTGGGAATGTTTTTAACTTTGGTGTTATATGTATTGCTTGAATTTCTTTGACATAT
>NC_068985.1:91844267-91845855 GCF_001194135.2 Octopus bimaculoides | reverse complement strand
AGAATAAAAAAATAGTCAATAGACTACATATATATTATATATATATATATATGCAGGTATGCGAATATTTATATATGTGATTTACGTAAATGAATGGAATCATAAAATAGCTTCTGTAGAAGCGGTCACATTACTTGAATCACTTCAATGATGTCTTTCAATATACAGGCCAGGATATAAAATCTTTATTTTCATACAATTACTTAGAATTCCCATGCACACAAACGAACAGAGAACTCTCTCTACCACATATATATGTATATTCATTCCGACATATCTGTATACATACATACATGCATAGAAGCATATATAAATTCATATACATTTACTTATATTTACATATATACGTATAGCTTAGATATATGTGTACATACACACAGGTGAGATATGTGTGTTTGCGAGTGTAAGCATGTGCATGTGCATGTGTGTGTGTGTGTGTGTGTGTGTGTGTGTGTGTGTGTGTGTGTGTGTGTGTGTGTGTGTGTGTGTGTGTGTGTGTGTGTGTGTGTGTGTGTGTGCAAATGTTTGACTGCCGCCATATGTGAACACATGTTGCATGTAAATTCTTAAATGTAAATTATATTTCTCCATGAAAAAAAAAATAACAGACCATTCAAATCGCCGTGCTTTTCCCAGTGGATTTTCCAGTCTAGAACTTTTTCGTCTTTGGAGACGTCGGATGATGCCATTCCATTGATTGCCATAATTTTTAAAGAAACTTTTATCACCAGTTATGAGACTGTGATTGTAACCATTTCACTGATTTAAAGGAGTTCAGTGCAAAATTTAACCCTTTTAGTCTTGTGCTTAACAGTCACAAATTTTGGTTTCAGATGAAACAGAACTTTCAAGATCCAAGTGATTCAATAATGTCTTTAGCACATCCTTTGTTGACTCCAAGCTCTGATGCCAGTTCATCAGTTGTTATGCGCCCCTCTGTCTCGTTTCAAACGTGTGGTTTTTCGTAGTTGGCAAGGTTCACCAAAATTGATGAGCGGCCATTAGGAGACAGATCTTTAATTACTCAGTTCTTTTTGCTCTGTTAAATTCTCATTTAGACGGCGGGCCCATGTGCAATGCTTTATCTTTATAAACAACTTCCAGTCTTCTGTGAATGATTACAGAAGCTTCTCCTTCGGCAATATGGAACTCAGTCACCTCTCATGGCTTTTAACAGATTTCAGGCGTAGCAGCCATTTTGAAATCAACTCATTTATTCGTATATCTAAAAAAAACAAAACAAACAAACAAAACAAACAAAATCATCGAAATTGGATAATTAAACATCAAACATATGTCTTTGCATCTGTAGCAAACACCGAATGACTTCATTGAAAGATGCGCCTCTTATGATAAAAATCGTATTAGTTCTCGATTCATTTTCGTGTGTGGGTATATGGTATATGTGTGCATATATATATGTGGCTGTGTGGTAAGTAGCTTGCTTACCAACCACATGGTTCCGGGTTTAGTCCCACTGCGTGGCACCTTGGGCAAGTGTCTTCTACTATAGCCTCGGGCCGACCAAAGCCTTGTGAGTGGATTTGGTAGACGGAAACTGAAAGACGCTCGTCGTATATATGTATAT
>NC_068985.1:91836929-91843439 GCF_001194135.2 Octopus bimaculoides | reverse complement strand
TGTGTGTGTGTGTGTGTGTGTGTGCATGTGTGTGTGTGTACATGTGTGTGTGTGTGCATGTGTGTGTGTGTGCATGTGTGTGTGTGTGTGTATATATATATACATAAATATATATGTATATATAAATATATAAATATATATATATGTATAGCTATATATGTATATATATTTGTGTCTGTATGTATGCATGTATATGTTGTATTAATTTATTACAACTTATTAGCTACCACAAGGGTGGGATTACATCTATTTCGTAAATGTCCATCAGCTATATCTCTTTGGAATTTTGTCAACATCGTGAAACGTACACAGACGGGGGCCTTTCAAAGCGCCTGAAACTGTACTGTCAGTTTGATATTCACGCTGTGTCGCTCTGAGTTTTCTTCCTTACCAAGAAAAATAATTAAATACAGACATACATACTCTGACACGCACCTAAAAAAGAAATAAAAATATATGTTTATATGTTTATTCAAAGGTTTAGTAAATAGCTGCACAAGCATGACCAAATGGGTAAACGTGTTTGTTTCTCGGAGAGAAAGTCTTGTGTTCGATACCATTTCTAGCACTACATATTTACATTTATTTCAGTTTTTAGACAGCGGCCATGCTGTGGCACCACCTTGGGGAATTGTTAGCCGAATGAATCGACCTCAGTATTTATTATATCATTTGAAGTCTTTTACTCATTCTATCATTCCTTTTTACCGTACCCCGCTCAGTTACGGAGTCGTAAACACACAAACACCGGATGTCAAGCGGTAGTGTGGACATACACATACATACAGAACAACACGCACAGACAAACGGAAACAGGCAAACATACATGTGTATTTTCCTGGTAGAGCCAGAAGATGTCCAAGTGCTGTTAGATCATGTGAACTCAATAAAGCCATCCATACAGTTGACAATGGAAAAGCAAAAAGACAACCAGCTGACATTCCCGGATGTATTAATAACACGCACCAAGTATGGATTCAAGACATCCGTATACCGCAAGCTGACCGTTACTGACGATACCTCAATTTCAATTCCAACCATCCATACCGTGTAAAGAAAGGGATTGCTCAGTGCCTAAAACATCGTGCAAAAATATAAGTAGCGATCGTGATACACACCACGAAGAAATGTTCAAGTTCAACAACGATCTGTTAAGCAACAACTACCCCAAAAGTATACTATCCACTCCAATTATGAAGGCGAGAGAGGTTGAGGCCAACAAATTGTCCACAGTCTCTCTACCTTATGTGAAAGGCTTCTCCGAAAAGATACAAAATATATGCGGCCCATATGACATCAGGACAGTATTCAAGAGTAAAACATTTCGCAAATATCTCCTTCTAGTAAAAGCAACAATAGAAGAGAATATGACCAAAGACTGCGTGTACTCCATCCCATGCAGCTGTGGTAGGTTATACAAATGCGAAGCATGTCGCCCCTTCAGAATAAGAGTAGACGAAGATCGCAAAGCTGTGACACGAGGAGATAAATCGGGTATAGCTGACCATGTATCAAAAAATGGAGACCACCTCCCCATGTGGAATGAAGTTAAAATGATAGACAGAGAAAACCACTGGAAAATACGAAAACTAAAAGAAGCAGCTCATATTCTTGGACACAACAACCTCCGAAGCAGACGATGTGAAGATATGAATAGCATATGTGAACCGGTATTAAGGAAGGATAGAAAAATACTAGATTTATAAACCCTAAAATTCATTTCATAATTGCCCACGGGCATATGGCGTAGTGGTTAAGAGCACAGGCTACTCACCCCAAAATCTGAGTTCGATTCCAAGCAGTGACCTGAACAATAATAATAATGATAATAATAACATCGAAAAATACCTTAGGAATGAGAACCCAGGTTCGAAATTTCTTCATGAATGCTGGAGTGTATATCAACCGAAACGTGGTGTTAACAAGATGAGGACAAGTATCCGTCGAATATAAATAATGTACATAATTCCTCATCTCTTAAATATAGAACTGTATTCACTAAATCAGTATATAAATATATCAGCCATGTTATGTACTGTGCCTTACTCGTTCTGGCTAACAAAGAAACGAGCATCACTCATGCGTTTTTTTTGTTTTTTTTAGTAAACACAGGCAATATTTAGTGACATCTATTTGTTGTTTTTTTTTTAATTTTAGGATACAAACAGTTGAGCAAAACGAGATTTAAAGAAAATACGGTTCATGTGGTTGGATTCAAATCTGGATGTGGACAACACCTTCAGCTCGTCATCAAAAGCATTCATTGCATGTTGTTGTTGTGCAATAACGGAAATGAGATGGAGTGTGAACCTGAGCGGAGTGGCGAATCTTTGAAGTGAATAGAATTCTTACCTCTGTGGATTACGTAGCATGGAAACAGGATTCAATTTTGGCATGATGAGTTTGTTCATTTGGGTTGACTTTTAACATTAAATTTCACCATTATATATCATATATGTGTGTGCGTGCGTGTGTGTTTCAATGTATATATATATATATATATGTGCGTATGTGTGTATTTGTGTCTGTATTTGACCTCACAATTATCACCTGTCAACAGCCGGAGATGGAGACAAGTGTGCTGTCTGCCAGCTGGTTCTCATCATCATGCAAGGAGTGCAAGGGGAACCGAAGTTCCTTGCTGAAGTACACAACACCTTGCCTGGCCGACATTTCAAATCCACCATTTTCTGACTTTGAGGTTAACAGCTAAGCTACTACGCCGCTACACGAGGTGTAATGTAAATACACACATAGACACATGCAAAAGTACTCACACACACTTGCACCCATACACAAATATACACACACTGGAGCACTCACACACTTGTACCCATATATACGCGCACACATGTGCACACACCCACATAAACACATAAAACCTCTGATTACACGTACACTAACTGACACAAGAAATGGAAAAGATAATACAGGTAACATTGCAAACATCTACTGTTCACTAAATTACAACAGTTATTCGTTAAAATGAATCAAGATATCTAATTATTTACGAAAAGATATCACGTACGTGGCGATATCATATGTTGAAGAATTTACATGTTACCTAGATTCATTCTCGCGCTTCTATCAACTACATTCAGTGAATTGTAATCAATATATAGTTGCCTTCAGTTATTCGTTGATTTAGTAATTACAACCACGCATGCCCACATACACACAAACCCACGCGTACTATCACATATAAGAACACATTAATTCTCACTTGCATGTGTATTAAAAAGCGTAGAAATATAGATATTTTTTATATAGTATCGAATGTAAGGCGTGCTCAGGCACCGGCAATACTCACAAGGATACAAACCAATTAAAGATATGAAAGATTACAAAAAATATAGACCGTGCTAGAGAGTAAAAAGCGTCACTTCGAAATCTGCAAACGTCTTGTAGAAAAACAGATGATGCTTTTATGAAAATAAAGGGAGATAATTGAAAAAAAGAGGCGCTAAAATTTGCACAGAGTAATTCATTATAGATACCAGAATGTCTTAAACATAAAAATCTAAAATTGATGATCAAGAAAAAATATTTGCCAACATTCATTATTGTACAGGAAGTTAGATATTGTTAAGGAAGTCGTACGAATGTTGGAACTGACAGCACGCATAATAACGAGGTGAATAGAAACACAACAATTCAGTCACCAGAAACAGAAGCGAAGGAAATAAAATTCATATTAGTGGTAAAATAACGTGAGAATTCTTCTTAGAAATAGATAATAGCATGAATGTAACAGACATCTTAAAATTTATTGGAACAGAACTTCGATTTCAATCTTATAGAAACCAAAATAACAAGCAAAGAAACAAAAGCGAAGAAAATGAATTTGAATCCAGAGAAAAACTGAACTGTTGAAAATACGAATGAACTACGTCTCTATTATGTCACATGTTACTGTATTAAGCATCCCAAACATTCAACAACGTCGGTGATATACAAACGTATGGAACAGTTATGGCTGAAGCGGATTTCGTTGTAGTCTGCTTAATGAAGGTCCCCGATAGTAAATTCCAAAGTTCCAACTATCCATTTTCTCCACCCAGTATTCCTAGGTATGTCCGTCATAGAGTGATCGTTTTCAGGCATCTCTCAAATGTTCTATCAAAAGCAACCGTTGTTAAATTTTCCGGGTGGATTCCAAAGCGTGACAAACTGAAGTTGAATTCTGTTCATGCGATTTGAGGTTTGCTCCAATTCGATGTTCAGAGATTTACCAGAAGATTGCAGTGGCGTGCAGCACGTGACGCGAGACAAGTTCTCAACTCCAGTTCTTATCAAAATACTGTCTATCTAGCTGCCTATCTGTTTGTCTGTCTCTCTGTATGTCTATCTATCTATTTATCATCTATCTTTCTTTCTTTCTTTCTTTCTGTCTGTCTGTCTGTCTCTGTCTCTGTCTCTCTCTCTCTCTCTCTCTATCTATCTATCTATCTATCTGTCTATCTATTTATCTATCTATCTATCTTTCTTTCTTACAGTTCGTCTACATGTCTGTCTTCTTGCCTGTCTATCTGCTTGCGTGTATGTACGTGGTCGAGTGTCTTTGACAATTACAATCCACCAGTTTCTTTCTGAAGATATTCTACAGCATTACTCAACATAAATTGCTCCACACATCCATAGCATTTAGTACTTTCATTTAGTTCGTTAATACAATGTTGCTTGCACACACACATATATATGTATATGTATGTATGTGTCTGTGCGTTTTTTTCTGTGAACGTAGATTTATATATGCATATATATATCGTGTAAGTGTGAGTGTGTTTCTGTGCATAAGGGGTTTGTGCGTTGTTTCAATATATACTTTTATCAATTATATACCTAATATAAAAATATATATTATATACAAAATGTGACTTTGAAATGTGATCGTATAGTTTTTACTATAAATTTGATATTGTGGAAAGCACCAGCGTTGGCAGCAAAAATAATTTCCTGTGTTCTGTAAAAAACAAAGAGAAATATATATATATATATATATATATATATATATATATATATATATATATATATATAATGAAATAGAAATAAAAAAGTAATAAATGCATCAAATAAATAAAATTACAACAACGTAAAATAAAAATAAAATCGACGTATTGTGCAAGGAGTTTTGTAAGATAAAGAACAAAATAGAAATATCTAACTATATTCATGACATCCCTATAGGTATTGAAAATATTGTTTTATCCGTTGCGTTACTGCGCAATAAGATTAATGAGGGTAACTTTTAAACCATTCTAGCAAGAATGTGTGAGATAAAAAGAAGCTAGATATAATATTTAGTCTATTGAGATATATTTGGAAACTCTGTCTAATCCCATTATAATTAAATATGCTTTATAGTTTCTAGCGATATCTTGTTATTGACTTAGCGTCTTGTCATGTTTATTTATCACTTTTAGAAAGGAGCACACGTTATCATGATCTATTGATTTGCTTTGTGAATTACTTTTAAGTCAGGTGAAATTCAACTCCCCGAAGGAATTGTATTCTTTTAAGCATAGAAATAAATCTATTTACCTGTTCATGCAGAATACCACTTGTTTATGTTAAGAGAATTTCATTCGAAGCTTTATGTATCGACCTCAAATATTCAATTATATCTTAATCATACTGGCCAAAATTTACAACAAAGCTGTTTTTTGTATTCCGTATTCTCGTGATGAATCGTTCTTCCGCATTACCTTTATTAAGATATAAATAAACATAATCGTTAATGTATCTACCTATAACATTGTTTTGCATGAGAGAATGAAAACGTGTTGTTTTAGTGTTGATATATAATTTCTTCAATTGCTCTCGAACTCTTCCTAATAAATATGCGACGCTGCAAAGTTTATTATTTTAGATATTAGCTGTATTATCTTAATCAACTCAAGATAATTCAAGAATCTATAATATAAAGAAAAGTGAAATATTTATAGGGCTTCACTAATTCAATCTCCAATTGTGCGGAGGTATTTGATAATGAGATAAGGAAATAAAGACCTTGTTGATGTTTCAGTTGTTATGTATTAAATATTTTGATTGCACATGGTGTAAAAACAATATTTGGTATAAGATTTGAAGAGGAATTAAGATAAACAAAGCCACTTTTAGATTAGACGCTGCGAAATCAAATAATATGCAAAAAAGTTTTCGTTTTAAAATTAAGAAGAGTTGAATCATGGTTTCCGAAATACACAGGCAGAAACTAACACGTCAATATTAGAACTGATTCTAATCTTATCACAAATAACAATCGTAAATCATTTTGATTTTAGACACTACGTGGATAGCTGATGCATTAATATGCTCCAATAATATTTCACATTGTCTCTCTTTCCCTCTCTGTGTTTTTGTAAGTATATATATATATATATATATATATATATATGCGTAATGTATGTATGTGTGTATGTATGTATATATATATATATATATGTATATATATATATATACACGTAATGTATGTTTGTATAAATATGTATGCATATATACACACATATA
>NC_068985.1:91835488-91836808 GCF_001194135.2 Octopus bimaculoides | reverse complement strand
TATATGTATGTATAAATATATATATATGAACACATGCATGCACGTATGAATATACATATTTTTTATATATCTATATATTTAACCATCTATATTTTTATTTGTCTCTATATGCGTGTATGCATACAGACGCATACACATTCACTCAAACACACACACACACACACACACACACATACACACACTCATACACGCGCGCGCACACATATGTATGTATGGATGAATATGCATAATGCCAGCTTCAGTGTTTGTATATAGCCAAATCGATGGGTTTTCACAAAGCTGTATTCAAAAGAAATCTCGAGAGAACTACTTCCCCCACCAACACATAAACTAATATCCATAACAAGAGAGAAAGCGGGTGAAATAACGTCGATATGTATTTTTAACTGCAAATAGCAGAGGAAATAACAAGATTCGCTTCTTCTTTCCACACTCAGATATCCATAAAAAATATAGAGACACAAACTCGTAACCGCATATGAATACACCTACACATATCTACACACACATGCGCACACGTACATAAACCTAGGTGAATAATTTTGTCAAACTAAACATGTTAATCCACGTAATATTCATGCTTGTGAGGTGGTGGAGTGCAGAAACGATAACTTGCATAAAGTATCACTAAAACGCTCGTGGCTTTTAATTACGTCTATTTAATATTGAATACAAAACTTGATGGGATCGAATTCGGCTTTTGATCTTTCAGGCATCGATAAAGATGTACTGCTAAAGTACTGAGGATCGATTTCATTGATTTCACCCTGCTTACGAAATTCGTATGCCGAAGATAGAAGTTTAGTACAAATGTTCACTGTTAAATATATGTAAATGAATTTTAAATTTTTATGTAAGAAATGCCAGACAAATGTTCTGGGTACGAATCTGTCGAATATATTTACAAGACTTTAAAAAAAAAAAAAAGAATTATTGATATCGGGAACTTATTCTAAAATCTTGTATTGTATCTACCTACAAAAACTATTTTGCGAAGAAATAGTGCAGAACACATGCATGCATTGAATAAATAATGACAGTGAAATACCTACAGAATAACATATTTTTCTGTTTATAGTTTTTTAATAAAAACGAAATGTTTAAAGTTACAATCAAATACATAGTTTCAGAAAATGCATTTATTATGCATGGTGGAGGGTTTACTGAACACACACACACAGATACACAAACACTCTCTCAAACGTACACACATATATTTATATATACACACACATATATATACACATACATACATTCATACATATATCTACAGATATGCATATATATATATATATATATATATATATATATATATATATA
>NC_068985.1:91833080-91835449 GCF_001194135.2 Octopus bimaculoides | reverse complement strand
CACACACACACACACACACACACACACACACACACACACACACACACACGTATGGGTGGATTTAATTTTTGAAAGTTATAAGGAAGAAGAAACAAGTGGCTTAACGTACAGGTAAGAATACATACCTGTACTTTAAAAAGATCTATTGCTCTTATTTGAATATAAGAATACGTCTGTAAAGCCACTCAAACTAATAAAGAACTATGTGTTTTCAGAAATGTTTTAAGTTTCTGGGTAAAGTTTCTGAAGTTCAGTTATTCGTTTCTGCAGCGAATGAAACAAAGGATTGTGAAATAGATTGTTTGTTTCGGGTTGGTAAGATTAGGAACATTGTGGCTTCTTATGAACTTTTCTAGCTGTTTGAAAGCAGGTGGTGAGAAGACATAGCACAGCAATAACCTTTAAACGATATAATTTCTTAAATCGAAGCATGGTTCGAATGCATGCGATTGCGTGAATTTCGTCGATGGGACTAAAATGATTTAGCATAATAATGAAAAAAATTCCGATGTTACTGTTAACCCTAGCTTCGTTCTAAATGCTGAGAGGAAACCGTAATTATGTTAAAAGACCTTTGCAGACGCTAAAGAGCTGTAGAACCGAACCCGTAACCAGGTACTTCCAAAGTAAACCTGTTCACCAAGTGAGTGTGTCTACACCCATATAATACTTTATCTTTTTCAAAAAACTCACATATTAATTGTTTAAAACTAAATTTTAATCAAGACTATTTTAATTTTGAATGGAATGAAACAGGCAGGTCACTATATCTTTGTTTGAAATCCAGGAAACGGTAGCCGTATTTTCATCTTAACAAAAACTTTCTATTAGAAAGCGTTATCTTTGGAAATACGATTCTACACATAAAACGTCGAGAGGGTAATGGGTGGAAGGTCTTTGAGTATAGATCTGTTTAAAGAAAGTGAGATTGGCATAAACAACAACAAAGACAACCAATAAACGACTAATAAATGTTAATACCAATAGACGTGAGGACAGCCACTACTTATTGTCCAGTGCTCATAATGGCGCAATTACAAATGATAAACATCGCATGCATGTATATACGTATCTATCTATCTACGTATGTATCTATCTGTGTCTCTCTCTCCCACTCTCTGTCTCTCTCTCTCTCTGTCTCTCTCTCTCTCTCTCTATATATATATATATATATATATATGTGTGTGTGTGTGTGTGTGTGTGTGTGTTTACAAATAACACGGAAAGATTAAATAAGCTCACAAGGCTTTGGTCGTCCCGAGGCTATAGTAGAATACACTTGCCCAACGTTCCACGCAGTAGTACTGAACTCGGAACCATGTGGTTGGTAACCAATCTACTTACCACACAGCCACTCCTGCGCCTATTTAATATTATTTAAATCATAGTTAGTGTTAACAAAACTAATGTTAGAATATTCTTCAAGTGGATTTGTATTTAATAACTTATACAAAGTGATGATATTTGAAAAAAAAATTGTGTTAAAAAAACCTATTCTAAATTTCTATTTTAAATTTCTTGGGAAATTCTTTTCTATAGCTTCACGAAACCGAATAGGGAGGTTACATTTGATCTGCTTACCATATGGAATTATTAACCAAACAGTTTTGCTAGAAAATATCTTGTTACTAGGGTAATTATTAAAATTCCTCGATGTGTCTTTATATTATAATGTAAAAAGGGTCTTAAATAACGGTTATCTCCCTTACACTGCAGAAATCCATTACTCAATTTGACGTTGTCATTCGCAATAAAATTAAAATTATTACTATCGTTACAACTTGATTTCATGTCCTGATTAATAGAGGTAGAATTAATGTCAATTGGGTTGATATAGGTAATCATTATGCGAGTTAAGGGTAACATTCAAAACGTTGGCTTTAGTAACATCATCTTCAAACAGAACGCTCGAGCCCATAATTCGGGAAAATTTAACTAAGCTATTCTTAACTCTTTGTAATTTTTGCTTACAAGTATTTTGAAGGTAGAGTAGACAGCCATCATGATGTAGACTCCTATTGATGTTTGGGAATTGGTCAGCGATCTCATATCACATTGTTTATTGTTCTAGCGAGGCTACGATCCACGTCAGAAGCTTTACAGATTTGTGTAATTTTATTTTTAAATGTTGAAAAGAGGCAAAAATGACGTCAAAGTAAAAACATCTAAATTTTACTCCATGAACTTCTGCAATGCATTCTTTCTTATAAAATAAGAAAAGACTACAATACTAATTAATACTTCGTATATGAAATTCATCTCCGGAGCGAAATGCTACAAATGGCTACATTTAATTTGTTACTTCTAAAATCTAAATTAACACTTGCGTAATAGGTCTACCTGAACAAATATATATATATATATATATA
>NC_068985.1:91829130-91832943 GCF_001194135.2 Octopus bimaculoides | reverse complement strand
TTTCAATATATGTTATTTGTTTCATAAAAAAAGTTTTTACTGCTATAGATAGTTCTGTAAATTTTAGAATGAAATTTAAAACTTGTTTAATACTTCGCTATTTATAAATTAGAGTTCACGGAATAATACACGAAGCAAATATTGCGAAAAATCTGTTTCATTCGGGATTCCTGAAAGAATTCGCATAATGTTTTATTCTATAATGTTTTAAACAAATGTTTCAAATATGTTTCGTTAAAAACTCGATTAAAATCCTGGTCCTAGGATGATGTAATGGCGTTCAGAATGTGGCAAAGATTCGAACCGAGGCTTTGTCTAAGGAAAACATCGATCACTTCTTCCCACAAATCTTGCAGGCCCTGAAGCCGGCTATGGGATACCCTCTTTTTCTTTTGACAGAGACATTACAATGTTTTAAGACAATGCACGTTAGGAACATTATGAAAGATAATAGCGTACCTTTAATTCTTTTGACAGATTCTTGTATTCAGTGTTTGTGTATTTATAACAACACCCGATTCATTGAAGAGATCACTGACACACCGTTGTATTTTAGCTTTGTCGTGTATCTCTTCAGCTAAAGCTACTCCACCAGTTTGTCGTATATTATGCATACAGAGTGTCTAAAATGAGGTTGTATTCTCTGATGACGAAAAACAACAGCGATCGGATATTCACATTGGAAACTGCTGCAATGTATGAAGAATGAATAAATGCGTAATTATTTGGATTCCACCGTTCTGTACATACTCAACGATTCGCCAGTTTGGTGCAGTATCTTTGACTGAAGAGACATACAACAAGGTAGAAACATAGCGTTTTCTCAAACCCCGTTCATCCAGGTGAATCGCATGTCTTATGAACACACGTTGTCTCAAGTGAGGAGGTGTTCTCCGCTGACGAAAAGAAAAAGGCTGATCAGACACTCATGTTCGAATCTCTCACAAGAGTGAATAAAGATATTAATTTTTGGATTCCCGTTGTATTGTGTCGACGCGAGGCATTATTACAAATTATAAAGGAAATAATAGGAACCAGACTGAAATGTTTTAGGATGGAATTTAAAATGAACAAAATAACTTTTGATATCTTTGAAATATGCATAACAAAAATAATTATTTGCTCCTGATTTCTCTAAACTTTACTTTCGTTGATGTATAATTGAAATAGCAAAGACACTAATAAAACTATTTGCTCATACACCATACTTTTCAATCACTTAATCAATCACACAGTTTGAATCACAAACAATCACAAGCTGTTTCTTAGAGAGAATATTGTATTTCACACTGCTTCATGTTTCTCAGTCGTTGCAAATATGTACAAGATGATGCGACAATGGTACTTGAAATACATCAGTTTCCTCTCCTGGAAATAATTTATGATATGATAGCAGGAATATGAAATGTCCTCTGTGATTTGAGAGTGATTTAATTTAAAGTTAATTTCTGTATTTGTTATACGTTTCATCTGGATGATTAGCTGAGTATTAAAGACTTATGACTAAGTATACTTCATAGTAATCTTATAAATATTAATTCCGCCTTTAATCCATTCTGATAAAAAGATGCATTAAGAAAGAATATTAGTCGTATCCGGACCTTATTTCTTAAAGAATTACGAAAATTATCCACATCATTAAGATTAAGAGAACCATGCATATGTATGTAGTTAAGAATGTCTATTCCTATATGTTTGAGAGACGAAGAAACATGAGAGATAGAAAATGTATTAGTGAGGGTGAGAAAGAAAGAGAGAGAATGAAAGAGAATAGAATCGGAGAGAAAGAGAAATAGAGAAGTTAAGAAAATATAGAGAGGAACGAATCAAATTAAAAGAGTGAAGTTGTAGAAGAACTGATGAAGTTTAGAATCAATTAAGTTGAGAAAATAGTCTGAAAGTAAGAAAGCACTTTAGAATGAATTTAGAAAAAATAACAGGAAATATATATAGAGAGAGAGAAAGGAGAAGAGAGAAAAAGGAGAAAGGATATTTGTATTTGTATGTGTGTGTATGTGTGCATGTGCGCGTATGTATGATTGAGAGGAAAGAAAGAAAGAGAAAAACAACGTTAAGCATAGATATTGATAGAATCACAGTTGAATTGGATATGAGTAAACAAGAGACGAAGAAAGCAAATATATTATTTTTGATGTTTGTATATATCAGGATTTAGTCCTTTGGATATTTTATTGCGATTTTATCAGTATTATTGTAGAGTAACAAATGTTTGCTTCTACACACGCTTTCAATATCATCTTAATTTTATGACTAGTTGATATGTCTTCATGTCAGAAGAGACAATAGCGTTGTTTTATTTGTAAATAAGATCTAAGATATACTTTGGCCGCCGTTATTATATGGACTGACTTATATCTATATTTCCTCTAGTTGTAACATTGCCAAAGGCTTCCCTGTCAACCATGTTGCATAGAGTTCGATTTTCTCCAAACCAAAGTCAGTTGACGTTGTATATTATTATAGCCATGAGATATAACATTGTTTATTACATGTTGTATTATACGATTATATCTCAGATATCTTCCGCAATATTAGGAGGAATGGAAGAAATCATGGCTTTAACTTTTCTAGATTTTCTTTATCTGCATTATCTGATGTTGCTTGTTGATTTCATTTTAGTTCGTAAGTATTTACAAGTAAGTCGATTATTTTTCTCATACATCTTCTGCGTTATCGCAGTTTTATTTAGATGTTTTTGACAGGTTTCTTTTCTTCATTCTCCGAAATTGTATTGTGCTAAAAACAACTTAGCGAATTATTCTAGTGGAACTCTATCTTCACATAAATTTAGAATATTCGACTCACATTTTCGTTGGTCTTAAATTCCAACGGATTGCAGCCTGATGTCTGATCCAACCAAGTAATGCAAGTAACGTTTTCTTGATATTTTCTACTTTGTAATAATCTTTTCAAACATGACATATGTTTTGTTTCTTATGTACTATTTTATGTCAGTATAATGGAAAATACGTTTGTGTTTATTTAAATTACTCAATAATGACATTTTTCTTCGACATGTCATGTTTATTTGCAAGACTCTAGTAACGAAAATCACTGAAATACGAATAAAAGCCGGTGTAAATAAAACATTCTTCGATTATTTTCTTCAGAACTATAGCAGTTTTGAGTTACACAAAATATAGACTTAAAATTTTCCTGTCGAAACAAATCATCGAAAGATTTATATCATTTTGGATGTTAAAAAAATACAAAAAGGAAAAAAATCAATAATAAAATGATGCGAGGACACAGTATTACTTATATACGACATTATAAACCACTCTAAAAGTATAAACGGTGTCTCTAAGCTCGGTTCCAAAGGCTTATTAGTTCGATTCCGTTTGAGATTTATAAACAAAACATCCGTTCATATATGCCTACGGTTTCATAATGCTCAGTTGGAGTTGTGGATTAAGAAGCCTGCTTCCGAACCACACGATTTTACGTTCGGTCCCAGTACGTGGCAGTTTGGGCAAGTGTCCAAGGACTTGTGAGTGGATTTAGTAGACGGAAACAGAAATAAGCTATAAGGCGGCGAGCTGGCAGAATCGTTAGCACGCCGGGCGAAATGCTTAGCGGTATTTCGTCTGCCGCTACGTTCTGAGCTTAAATTCCACCGAGGTCGACTTTGCCTTTCAGCTGTTCGGGCTCGATTAAATAAGTACCAGTTATGCAATAGGGTCGATATAATCGACTGAATCGTTTGTCTGTCCGTGTTTGTCCCCTTACATACATACATACATGCATACATACATACATATATATATATATATATATATATATATATATATA
>NC_068985.1:91821603-91829093 GCF_001194135.2 Octopus bimaculoides | reverse complement strand
TATATATATTTATTTATTCTACAAAATTAATATAAACAGCCAAGCACAATGTATTACCGTAAAGCAAAACTATAATTGTCGCTAAATGTGACTACGAGTGTTAGAACACCTACATTGCTAGAAATAAGAGCTAAAATGCTCTAATGCTGTAGCAAAACCACATAATTGTATATATATATACTCTGAAAGGGATTGCAAGTGCCCAAAACACCGATCCAGAATTCCTTATACTGACCGATAAATTTCAGTTATTTCCGTAGCGCCCTCAGTCAGGACCACTACCTCGGTTGATACCGGATTTAATTCTGTATCAGTATATATGTATTCACCATAAAAATTTATGGATGATTTTGCGAATCACTAATGAGCATAAAATAATATAAACGGCCATGCGCAATAGCCGAAACTGATCGGTCAGCTTGAACTGAGCATGAAGTCAACAGGAGTTTATCTCAAACTTTTATTTCATATTTTACAAAATCAATCCCGACCAGATCATACAATTTCGATCACGTGATAACTATGTTATGAAGCAAAATGCTGTCTATTATAACACATTTACAAGCTAGCGGCATCGAGGCTATTTGTGATTTCACATCTGAAATTTATGTTGACATGAAATTATACTTCACTGGTTACCGTAATTAAATAGTTAAAATGTTATTATTACTAGTTAATTAATCGATTTAGAATAATTAATAAATAACTTTTAATTGCAGTGTCTTCTTCCAGTTCCGTCTCTGATTATACTCGCAGCACCAACACGACGCATAACATTATTTGTGAATTAAAAATACGCTGTGCTCAGAGCTGAACTATCAAATGTCTAAATATCAAAGTTTTGTTGGATTAGTGGTACTAATAGTATTATTATTGTTGGTATTATTAGTATTATTATTATTATTATTATTATTATTATTATTATTATTATTATTATTGATGACGATGATGATGATGATGATGATGATGATGATGATGATGATGATGATGATGATGATGATGATGATAACAGGCGCACTCAGTGAGCGCAAGCCTCCACCAAGACAACACAGACGTCCTCTCAACGATTAGCCGCAGATAATTTTTAAAATGAGATTATCTCGAATAAACTCGACTACTCTAACAATCTAGAATACTAAAAATGAACTCGACCGCTGTCAAAAGTTAAGTAAGAAACGACGCAGAAATAATCCAAAATCCTTGACCAGTGCCTGATCAATCCCAATGGTAGTAATGCAATGTGAAAGTAGGCGTTCGGGCCGTGTTTGCAATGGTGTGTGCGTATCATCTGCACAGGGACCAGATATGTCTAATGTATCAGAACTATTCTTAGACTATACTGCAGCAAATATACGTTCGCACTCGGTGCTATGATGGCGTATTATCTAAATGACTAGAATCTTCTACTTGACCTTGCGCCAAACTTTTAGAAGACATTGTTGTCTCTCTAACAATATAGTTCTATTCTAAAATTAAGTTTTGTAACTATCTTTTTAAAATCCAGGAATTTCTGAATAACTTTCCAAATGCATTCCTTAAGTGAGAATAAACTATAACGGATTTTAAGGAAAAGAAAAACATAACAAAACAACACAAAGGAAAAATAAAAACAAAAACAAAACAAATACGGAACTGCATCGCTCATGTCACTGTTTGGTGGATTTGCAACAGAAAAGAAATGTTTATAACCTTGTCTCGTATATTCATTGAGAAAATTTGAACCTGGAATACTTGATAAATAACCAAATATTCTACTATACCAGTGACATGCTACTTATTATAACCATGTGAATTGATTCAGATAGTGGTACGAGAAATATCCTCGCCAGGGATACTTTAAGAAATTAAAAAAATTACGGTTTGAAGGCGGGGGGGGGGGAACCATTAATAGAAAGTCATCGATGTGATTCAGCTGTTGGGTTACTGTAAAGATCAAGTGAATACGAAAACATATAACGCTGATATTTATTAAATCAATATTTCCAACATTGTCCCTCAGCAAGAGATCGATATGATGCAGGCCTTTCTTTATTGGTAGTCATTAATATTTATTCCAGTATCGGGATATAACATACATTTTTACCTGCAACTTAGAGTACAGCAGTCCCTATAATCTAAACATATGCTACATGACGTTTTCTGTTTTAATATATGATTCTTTGGTGCACAAACATCAAATTTAACTATTTTTGCTTTGTAAATCATATCACCTCATCTATTTGTCCACTTTCTATCTCTCTTTTTCTTTCATTTAAACTTAACTTCATAGTTGAGACATGCTGAAAATACATCATTTCTATGTCTAGCTCTAGATCTGTAGCTACTCATGTTTTAAGCTAGTCAATGATCTTCTGTTTACTCTTCCTATAACCACCGTTATACAATAGCAAGTATTGTTCCTGTTAGCAAAACATGTAGCAAGGAAACATAGTACATGGTGACTCAACCAGCTAGAAATAACAACTAAGTCTTTCAGAAATTACACCTTAATATCATAGAAAGAGATACATTAGATATTTAGGTCTTAGATACATTATTCAAGAAAAAGATTTGAGAGCCACGGTTGGAGTGACTCACACCATATACCATTTCAGTAAGGATGACCTGTTGTTAAAGAGCTGCATACAACCTACTTTCATTATTTTCTTGTAGCAGATATTTCTCATTCGTTCACATTACGAATAGAATGAAAATCACAATTCTATGTCTCCGTATATGTGTTAAATTTGTCTCATAAATAATCATTAAGAAATTATTTACTTTTCTTCTGTTTATAGAATATCTAACATGTGTATGTAGTCATACTATAACATCTGAATGTCTCTTGATGTGGCGTTCTTCGTCTTTTGTGACAATTTAAAAAAAAATATATTTATCTTCTATTTAAAGTAAGCGGAGCGACCACATATAAACCTCCACTTTCGATGTTTTTTTTTTGCAGAAAATTACTTCCTGTTTAACGATAATGATGATGGCGATCGCAAGAGTAATTAGAACAGATTTGGTCAGTTTAGTGTGAGAGAGTTTACAGGTTTATGGCTAGATATAATATAAATATATTCCGTGTATTATCACATCGGAGTAAACACAGGAGAGTAAAAGAAGAGTGAACAGGAAATTAAATGAGACGATATGAATTATGAATGCGGAATATAAGCTTGATAACGTGACACACACTATCATGTTCAACACTAGAAAACATTAATGCTTCATTGCTTTAAATTATTGAAATTGTTATTGTTGTTAGCCCTGCGTCAAATTTTCCTTACATCAATTTCAACACACGTTCATTTTTGTATCCATCTAAACGTCGTGTATAATTTTTGTTTTATACAATTAAGATTTAGCTATCATTTGTTTTGTAAGGTTATAGTTTAAAGGAAATTTGATTGTTATTTCAAGCAGATCGAGCGAACAAGTGACAGCATCGCGTCGGTTCTTATTCAATTTTCCTTGCTGATCTACGTCGGTAAACTTCTTATCAATTATTTGTATGCTGTAAATGTCAGGCGTTTCAAACTGGAAAAAAAGAAATGATTGCCTAAGCAGGTAATGTATCTTAACTCTCTCAGTAAAATTACATGAAGTCCTCTAAAAACAAGTTGTGTATTTTGTTGGAAAAATTGTAAACATTCTCGTACATAGCGATTCCTTCTCTATCTCTTTATACGCCTTATGAATTCTTCGGTTTTATTCGCCGTTTCTGCTACATTCATTTCTATTTTACTTTTAAATTACTCTTCATATCTTATTAAAGACAATATTATCCAAATTATTTCTTTGCACGAAAGAGGAGAGTGTGATTTGAGGGAGAGTTCACTGTTATTTCTAGCAAACTGATGGAATACGATGAGGTTTGCCACCAGCTATATCCTGACATAATTAACCCCATTACTAAAAATCTTTCATTGTGTTGGTGTAGAAAATCAATAAAGTTGGGAAAACGTATAATACTTGTCTGCTGCCAGAAGTGAATTTTAACCTTTTGTCAAAAAATTTTCAACACTTCAGAAAGTATTGATCCTTTTAATTAATTTTTACTTTAATTGCTATTAAAACGATGTTTCCTGTAGTTGAAGTCTTTCTATTCAGAAATACAGTTGATCTGAAAAATAATGCTAACAATTGTTTTTCTTGTTTAACCCCAGGTTAGTCTGGTCGAGCTGACCTGTGATCAAAGGCATTCTTGTTCTTACCATCCCGTCCCTTTTTTCATTACCATACATTACATACAATAATTCATTCTTCCCTCCTTAAAAACTGTAGGCAGTTATTTGAGATAGATTTGGATGTTGCATCTAGGAGATCGATCAACCACGAAGACAGCCTAATGTTAGTTCGATATCTAACAGTAATACGACGAACTGTGTAATTGCTTTTCTAATATAAACTGTTCAATAGTTAAACAAAGATCAGGACAGCATATCCAAATAAGCATTTATAGCAGATCTGATGAACTAATTTCTACCTCATCCTTCCCCGCTGGTAATTGCAAAAGTCTGTACTACATCCATGCATGAACTGATAATCATTACATGCATATTTAAATAGACAATGAAATAATCAACTAATAATATTCATCGTTTGAGTTATGGAATGAATTATTTTATTACAAGGCAACAGTAAATAGGGTATTGTAACGTTCTTCTCTTTCCAGCCTTTTTCGTTTCATTAGAAGCAAAAATAAAGTGACATGAAAGGGTGTCTAAACGGAATCCCAATACGACGCCACTCGCTCAGAACAGACGTCACAAGACCCATCCAATATAAAATAAATGATTTGTTGGTGGATTTGCATTACAATACATAAAACATAAGCACTTCTTCATCCAAAGAAAATAAGACCCGATCTATATTAATTCATTCGAATGTCCTATTTACGTCACATCCCTAATACAACCCTATCTTTGTTGTAACCTATTAGAATTCTTCCATTTAATATGCAAATCGATTTTACAAAATAGCCTGAATTGTGCGAATAATCACTGTTTCAAGATTCCCAGTGGCCCACAGTGAACTTGGGTACCGTATATGATTAGGCTTAAGATGATTCATCAACTACTTAACATCTTGTTACGAGACAAGCCACACTTCAATACAAGGGAATACAGATTTCGAATTTTCACTCGATAAATGCAAATTAATTACTTCAGAAGTTAAATTCCACAGAGATAATTCTTTAGTTTAATATCACGTCAAAGCATCAGCTCTTTTTATATATGATAATTCCATGGCCATTGACGACTCTGATGCACTGGAGTTTCTGGTTTGTTGGATACGGTTAGAGTGATTAATGTCCATTTTCAATTGTTTGAGATGGGAAACTAGAAGTATTAAAGGATAAGCTGCAGACTGATGCGGTTCTAGGGAACCAAATTTTGTTTATTGCTATTGATCGGAATACGAAATTACTTCGCTCTGTGATATTCATATGATGTACAAAATTTAGCTTTTGAAATCCACTGTTTCGTTAACAAATATATATGCACACTCGATAAATTTAGACATATACGCGAGGAAATTATAAATACGTATGTACAAATACACAGCGTGTACTGCAGCCAGATTCAATGGTTGAGGAACTGTATATAAATTCGGGATTTAATGCGTTGCCAACTAGTTCGTTATTGTCTTTGTTACAATGTTTTCAATAATATATATATGTTGACAATCCAATGTGTATAGAGGACCAGACAGAGATACAAAGCGATCGATGGAGTATATTTTGAGATCCATGTATAATATGTCAATAGAAAAGTGACATTTAAGCGTGAACTAATCAGTATTTCACGGTATAAATCATTGCCAGATTTGTTCACCATTATAATCTACATCCGGTTGTGGGGCCCTGGGTTAAACAGTTTATACTTTCAGTGAGTGTGGAACTACGTCTTAGCTAATATTGTTCTCAGATCTACTCTGAACAACAGTAGTAACATCTGTTAGAATTCCAGTTATGGGTAATATAGCATGTGAACTAATGGAAGGAATCTAGTTTCCGTTAGAACTTCGTTCTGGGATAAAGTGAACTAGCATGAAATACTTGAAGTGGAATTAGTCTCTGGTTGTCTCAACCACTGGTGTGCCTCTGGTTTTATAGCTGATTGCGTTGAAAAATAGATTCATTGATCTGCAACACTTTATCTACACAAAAGGAATTCACGCAAATAACTTCTGGAACACTTTGAACATCTGCACAGTCTTACTGAGGTTATCAAGTGGTCTTACTCGGTCATAAATTCACTTCCGCACATATAAACGAACTATTTAATTTGCTTGCTATGTCTTTTTCTAACCTGCTTTTCTGTCCTCTCACACATCTGCTGACCAAAAAAATCGAAAACGATGAAAACTAAGATAAGATAACCCTAACAAATAATATCTTATCAATTTTGATGTCCAACTCGAATTAGTTTTCACAATAAATGGAATTCCACTCTCAGTATCGAGTCACGCCATCTGCAAAAGCTTTGAATTTTCTTTTGAGTGTATTCTAAAATAATGGACTTATTTTATTATTTAATTAGATACGAGCCTGAATCTTTTATGTTCTGGTTCTAATAGTTTGATATGTATTAAGTTAATTGCGCTCCCTAAGATACGACTGCGCAATAACATTTTGGTATCAAAATATTCTGAAATAAATTTCGTTATAAAAGATCTTTATAGACTAACATCCATTCTGCATTGCATTGTGATTAAATGTATTCAATTCAGATTGAAATTAAAATATATTATTGGCGAAAAATCTTTAAAGACATTTTCTAAGTCTTTAAGTGCATGTTAAATTCAAGCAACACTTCTACTGCATAGCCCCAATTTCAAGCAATTAAGCTAAAAAAAGTCAATGCCCCGTATCCCCTATATGACAAGTCATATTGTCAGATGATACTTGTCATATCGTCCTTTTTCCTAGTGATGGTCGGGTTGTTGTGCTGTAGATAAAATGTCTAGAACTAAGTGACAAAAGTTAGAGTCGCTGGATACTTGAAGCTGGGCAAGTATTTTAACGCTAGAATATCACATACATTTATACATCACGTTCATGAATACCTGAATTAGATACGTGTCTTTTGTAATTTTGTTTTATCACAAATATTACGAGCAACATTTAGTAGTCGACATTGATATTCACGTCACTTTTAATTTCGTGTCATTCATAATTCAGTACTTTGATTCGTAAATCTATTACAATTTTATGTAATAGTTGGGACTATATTATAGACTTATTCGACGGGTATAGATTTATTAATACTTTCACTGGCAAACAGGAATCGAAACACAGGTATTCTAGCCTCTCGCTGTTAATATATCAACGTTAGTCTACAGTGGCTAATGATTTAGTCACTCTGATATCTTGCTATGCTGATAGAATGACCAGCATTTTACTGCACGTGATGCATAGCAGTGGTAATAAATTAGTAGACATTTATAGCATACATAATACATACATACATATATATATATATATATATATATATATATATATA
>NC_068985.1:91819346-91821593 GCF_001194135.2 Octopus bimaculoides | reverse complement strand
TGTTTGTGTGTGTGTGTGTGTGTGTACTTGCATACACGCGCATTCTGACATATGAACTATATGATTACACGATATTTGTGATCCGGGCGAATGATGCTAAAATTCAAACGCTATTAAGGACACTAGAAATGTTCACATCAATAGTGATATTGACCTTCGTTACCTAAAACGAAACAAGGAAAATCGATTCAAGCAGCTTTTGCATGTCGCATTTTATCCCTTCAACATAATCTACTAGCTACCAAGCGTCGAAGTACATCCATTGATCAACTCACATTATATTAGACAAATAGAATCATAAGGTTTGAAAGGAGCTTTCTGGAATATATTCCTTGACCGATGATGCTTACGTCACATTTAGCTTCAAAGGCTGTGCCTACCTGACAGTTGAATAAATATACACATTGAGGGAAGAAAGCTGTACGGCAACATCAGAGAAAGTCATAAATATCAACAGAGAGTCATAAATGTTTTATGATGTTAGAAAACTTGAGATTACAGTGACATAGATAACCAGAGTCATCATCTCTAGCCAACAACCCATTATATTAGCTCTTACTTTGAAAGGTATTGATTCACAACAAAGGGGCAAGAAATGATGACAAAGTATCTGATGTCCAAAAGCATGCAGTGATACAGGTAAAACGCCGAGATTTGACTAGAGATGCTAGAGGTGTAATTAACACCGAAGATGTATCTACAACATAAACAGGTTTTCGTTAATACAATCTACCTATGTGCGACCCAAAACGCATTGATTGAAAAAATAGAACCGAAGATCTAAATCGATAAATCTACAAGGTTCGAGAACGAAAACTCTACAGAAATCTGTAAAATATTCGCAAAGCAAGGGTTATGATATTAGGGTCAAGGAGGGGAGGTTTTCTCAGTTGCAGAAATCACTCAAAAGGATGACGTTATCACAGTATTAATGGAAAGAGAACAAGTAAATATTTATGGTGTTATAACGGGGAATTAGTACATACTACATCGGTACAATAATATATTAAGGCGGCGTGTTGGTAGAAATGTTAGCACATTTCGTCTGCCGTTACATTCTGAGTTCAAATTCTGCCGAGGTCGACTTTGCCTTTCATCCTTTTGGGCTCGATAAATTATGTACCAGTTGCGCACTGGGGTCGATGTCATCGACTTAATCCGTGTGTTTGTCCTTGTTTGTCCCCTCAATGTTTAGCCCCTTGTGAGCAATAAAAAATGAGAATCGTTAGCACGCCGGGCGAAATGCCTAGCGGTATTTCGTCTATCTTCATGTTCTGAATTCAAATTCCGCCGTGTCCACCTTTGCTTTTCATCCTTAAATTAAGTACCAGTTCGAGAAATTATGTACCGGAAAGTCATTTATAATAATCAGAAAATAAAGTTCTTGTCAGCCTATTCTAAATGACGAACACATCAACCCTAGTGTGAAACCGATCCCGAGTTAAATGGGTTACATTGATTGGGAGTTTATTTCAGACTGCTTGAACAATACTTTTGGATTAAAACCAGGTGAATCATGTGACGAAACGCAACAGGCTCGGATGATGCATATTTAAATGTTGGTTTGGACATTCCACTTCAATACGTTTCTCTAAAATCGCATTAAAAGAGCAGTGTAACGGCCGAGTTGACGGTTGCAGGGAAAACAAACATTGTGTTTATATTAAATACCTTATCATTCACAAAACTATCGATGGATTCTAGCTTTACAACAGAGCAAGCAAAATTAGTAAAAACATTTCACTGTATCCCTTACGCTTGCATACGAAACTAGAAGTATATTCTCAGAGGTTTCATTCTTCTGTTCAGTCTCATAAATGTTTGATGCTACGTATTTTGAGTTCAAAAGCCACCGAAATTATTATAGACGTGATAAATGTCGGAGACGACCATTGAAGTGTTACAAAAGCAGTGGATGCACATTTTTGTCAAAATGGTAGACAATAGAGCTTGCAATATATTTTAATTTCAATTAAATTTGTCAATTATGTAGTGACTATGCGTCAAGAACGAACTTTATCAGAGTGTAGTATAGGCATCTTTCTGCAGAACGGAGACTCGAGAGAATCCACAATCTGGATGAAGATAAATAGAAGCAGTGGTTAGTGTGGTGTTTGGAGATATCCTATAAAATACATTACGTAGCAGTTGTAAAGTATGTTGAAATATATGTGCTTCAAAGATTATCTGATATAAAATACGTATGTGTTTATAAGATAATGTAATATATATATATATATATATATA
>NC_068985.1:91818086-91819066 GCF_001194135.2 Octopus bimaculoides | reverse complement strand
CTATTGGGAATTAAATACATGTTAATAGTTGCTATTTATCTTCCCTTATATTATTTGCAATAATTCGAGTTAAAAAGTAACCACTATCTTTATATTCTCAAGGAGCCTTAGACACAGTAATGCATAAACTACTGGATGGCCAAACTACTTACAATTATCTATAATCGTCGGTGTTATTGCAGTAAGTCAACACCAGCGACAGTGTTTAATTACATTAGCACATATAATTTATTCATTCAAACCGGCTGTTGGCTAATCTGCCCACCGAACACGATGAATAGAGATTCGACTTTAAAAGACCTCGTGCTTTGATCTTGTGTCTTATATTAGCACTCTTTAGACAGCGCCTGCAGTTATAGTTTCATCCCGTTTCATAAATAGAATTCACAAGATAGTCTACTTTAATGGTTATCCATAATGTATTCTATTCGGAATTACATATACTGCAGAGTAATTGTGAAATTACGCGTAATATGTTCTAATTTATACGTTGCATGTTAAGATTCTTATTAACAGTACATATACAATACAATGCTCTCTACCATAGGAAGCTTCAAATATCTTTATGAGTCAATTGCATACATGATATCAGTTACAGGTTAAATTAAGCATCATGACTTCTTACACACACGTAAACTCAATTAAATCGGCAAAATTGAAAATATTTCTACCATTATGGAATTACTTAGAATGTCTGATGGTACCACAAAATTGCTGATAATTTTCAACTTCTTTCAAATAGGGAATGTAATAAATAGCGTAAAGATAGAAAGCTATTTTCGATATTAATTGAGAAATTGTCTGAACTCAGATATATATTTGTGTGTGTGTGTGCGAGTATTTATATACATATATATACATACATACATATATATATATATATATATATATATATATTCTTTTCTTTTACTTGTTTCAATTATTTGACTACGGCCATGCTGGAGTAACGCATTTAGTCGAGCTAATCAACACCAGGACTT
>NC_068985.1:91815382-91817250 GCF_001194135.2 Octopus bimaculoides | reverse complement strand
ATATATATATATATATATATATATATAATATAATATATGCTTGTATTTGTATATGTGTCTATATTTTATCTAAAACTAAATCTAAAACATTCATGACAGGGACAAACCTTAGATCACGAGATCTGTGCGCCATCTGTATGAACTCAGTATTGCATATTGATTAGATTGGTCCTACTGAGGTATCGTTTCAGTCAATATATTGTGGCTACAATTGGGCTGCAGAAAACTGTGCACGACTATCAAGTATATATAACATACAGAAAATAGTACTACTAGGCACCGCACATATCCTACGTGAAAGACTTTCGATACCGTAAAAATAAGAGCGTCACAGGAAACCACAGCACATACCCAAGGCATACAGAGCTGCGCTCCGGTAATGCAGTGAAAGTACGTGATAAAAATAAGACTACTGGATAATAATAATAATAATAATAATAATAATAATAATAATAATAATAATAATAATAATAATAAATATTCTGGTCAATACCAACGATTTGCTTGTCAGTTGCTTGACCTTAACCAGTTGAGCATGTCCCTTAGTAGCTGACGATATGCACTTCTCTGATCATGAGCAAGCGTAGTGGGAAAGCATCATACCCATGTGTTGAGACGGATTCTTTGGGGTTTAGATAATTCACCTTTGGAAACAATGATGTTTTGTTCATCATCCTTAAGCAACCCTTATTCAGGGACCTTTGGATCCGGGTGGGCTAATCGACCCGAAGAAAATTCTAACTGGGCCCCACCTGCAAGGTCATGCGCTGTTTATCCTGATACGAGATCACTATGTCGCGCACATATGGTTGGGTTACATGTGCCTGGTGTACTCTTATCTGACGGGTAGTCATGATGGGTACACTGGGCTTCGTATATTTTACCACAATATCAATTTGATGGCATGCACTGCTCTCTCACATAATAATAATAATATTTGTTATCCTTAGCTCATTTAGTGACAACCTAATGATCAAGTGTTTGATGCTATATCTTTCTACTTGTCTCCTTTATTTGGTGCTCCTCTAGCAGGTTGTGACATGGTAGAAATTTAAATATTTACACTAAATGCAATTTTATTTTGCTAAAGTTAGTGGCATGTTATAGTGCATTTAAGCTATAAATATCTTCTTCATAGAATTTAGCAAACAGAAGTCGTCACCATGATACTGGTATCTTCTGAATCAGCTTTGTTTTAATATCGATAATCAAGTTTAGCAGTGATTATATTAAACAATTAACAAAATTTAATTTTATTGTTCTAACACTAACAATAACGCAATGTTCAACTCCCGAGAGTAACTCGTACAGAACGGTGGATTGTAGCAACAAAATTACTTATAGTAACGTTTGCATATTTGAATAACTGTGTATACCTCAGGGAATGTTTGTTCTGAATTTTCTATCAAAGCCTTTCTTCGGAGAGAACGATTTAAAGATTTTAAGATAGGACTGAACAAATTTATATTGAAACGTTACAACACGAGTCTCCCTACAGGATTCAAAATTATTCAAATTTGCCAACTTTATTGATATATGGATGCAGTTCACTATTTATTCTACCGAAATTTTCTTTGAGTTTCCTTTTCTACAGAGACATGACTTTGTGAAAGTAAATTTAATATTTACCAGGATGTATCTTTTTAGAAAGATATTTATAGAAGATATCCTCATATCTTCACTTATTTCTACGACAAAGGTAAGGTCGCGAATATGTTGTGGATTATCATGATGCAGATATTTTCATTTGTAAAAATGATATTGTATTTACAAAAAAGAGAAGTTGCAAAGTTCCTTTTCTTCTGTTTCCTCGAATATAAAATCATATTGTAGAATAACTTTCATTTTGTCTGAAGGAAAGAAATCAC
>NC_068985.1:91813506-91815194 GCF_001194135.2 Octopus bimaculoides | reverse complement strand
TATATATATGTTCCTGAAGAAAATACATTTTCTGTTGTTAATATTACAAATATTCATTTATTGTAAGTACAAAAAGATACCGTATGAAATGTATTAGTGTATAAGGAAATTGAATTTCGGTAAAGACAGAACATAAGAGATCGTCATTGTTTGTAAGCAGCATATTGTAAGTAGCCAAGATTCAAGAACATTCAAGCAGTGGCAATTATTACAAAGTAGATACTTTCAGCAGTAACAATATTATTGCATTCAACGCAAGCGCATGAAAAATTATGTTTCTTTGTATGCAAATCTAAATAGCAATTCTGTGTCAATTTGTGTTGAGAAATTTAGTACTGATCTGTAATTTAGAAGATGCAACATAAAATAAAGACAGATGGTATTAAAGAAGGAGTCGTTTATTTAAATCATTGACAGCGTCTCTAAGCGTTTCACATACTCTGAGCAACCTGTAAGCACTTTTGTTGGTGAACGTATATTCTGAATGTAATCAAAATGCATCTGCAGAAGTAGAACATACTACTACTAACATTCTACGCAGATCACGCGGATCTCACTAGGGAGCAGTCTTTTTCCATCCATGACGGTTCTGAATCTACATACACTAATATTAACCGTATCCAAAGTGACCTCATGATTGACCTCATGTTGCTCAAAATCACATCCCAACCCGTGGTTCCATGTTGCGGCGTTCATTTTCCTTCACTATTCTAACAAAGTTCAGTTGTGTCTGCTTTTAGAAGCTGTTTTTTTTATTCCGCATGCACTCAAGTATTCTCGAGTTAGTCATCTCACTTTTTTGTTTATCAAAATTGTTTCCTATTTCTAGGCCTCACACACTCACACAATCCACTGTGTCCTTCTTCCGTAGTACGTATTCTTCCCGGAAGTCATTGTCTGTACATGCCTGTCCTTTGTGCAGCAGTAGATTTGCAATTCAATACGAATACTAAACTCTTTGATATCACTAACCAAGGGACCCATAAAATCAATGACGGAGTATTTTTTTCAAGTCAAACCAAATAATATAAATAATAACTAATATCTCAAATATCTTAGCTGCATAGATTGTGAAAAACATTCCATGTAACATATAATAATTCTACGAGGTTATTATTCGTTGGCTGTAGTTCGCAAAAAATTAGAATTGTCATACTATTAAAATACGAACCGGATTCTTTGACAAAACTGAGCTGTTTAAAGAATATAGTCAGAACTTTATGGGAATATATTCAAACTTCTTTCTGTATAGACAAATGCTGATTTTCAACTTCGAATTAGCAACGAACAAAATTACTTATTTCTCATAAAGTTTACTCCATGTTTATTGTTTCAGTTATTGAAACACGGCATGATTGACGAGAGGGGTTTCTCTGTGTTTGATTAACCTTCAAGAAGTACCAACCACATTCTACCGGACAGATTGAAAATGTTTTATTCCAAATTACACAAAGTCAGAGAGAAATGACGAGATTGCTTCGGCTAGAATGCTTATTGTCATACGTCTGATCGAGTACGAATTAAGGGACTAAACACCACCACCACCAACAACAACAAAGAAACCGCCATCAACACCACCAACACCACCACCACCACTAGTAACAACAAAAACAACAACGAGATTGTTTCGGCTAGAATGCCTCTTGTCATACGTCTGGTCGAGTGCGAATTCAGGGACTAACCACAAC
>NC_068985.1:91810362-91813357 GCF_001194135.2 Octopus bimaculoides | reverse complement strand
CCACCACCACCACCTCCACCACCGCACCACCACCACCGCCACCACCACCAGTAGCAACAACAGCAACAACAACAACAACAACAACGGCAGCAGCAGCAGCAGCAATAACAACAACGACATCGACAACAATAACAACACGAACAACATCAATCTAATGTGATAAGTGTCATTAAATTTTGTTCAGTGGATTATCTAAGAAACTAAATTTCCTTTCTCAAACTACAAACTTCTATATGAGCAATAACCTAATTATTGTTCCGTTGATAATGAAGTACATTAACCCAAAAAGCCAAAAGTATTGTAGCTTATCGAAGAATTCCACTGTCTAAATTGCATCCGACCAGTCGTATGGAACATAATACAGAGAACCAACAACAGATTCGTCCCCTTTCTAGTGTGACGCGTTCCTTAGAGAATAGACTCTTACATCCCGTGACGCCTGCATACAGATATACAGACCGCTCAGTGGACAGGTGTCTTGTCGCGTCCGTTAACATTATGACACCATATGAATAACCGATAGACATGTTGCTAGTAAATCACTCTGTCTACACGACAACTTTATATACATTACGTATCATTAGCTCAAATGAGATAAATGTAAAAGCACAATGGAGAAAAAATAGCAAGCCATTAAGAGAACTAGTTTTAAAACCTCTAATGTCTTTCACTTGGAAACTATTTTCTATTTAGTTTATTCACTAATGTTTCATTTTCTTTGCTTTGCTCGCTTTCTGTCAGTTTATTATCAGACTGGAAAATACGTGCACACATATATTCAGATCTTAATTCTTTTGTTACATCGTTTGTGTATTGACCATAAAGCTGTCTAAGAAATTGGCTTAAGTGGTCTTAATTTTGTGAAATTTCAAATGTGATACGTAAATAAAATTTCATTTGAATAAATTTCCGGAAAGGATATAACTGCGTCAGGATATTAAGATTGAAATATAATGGCGTTCAGCAGGAAATATAATATTGGCAAGAAGATATATAGTTTAACACAACAGTCATTCAGAATACAAAAGGGTAAACGGTAGTAGTTTTATGGATAAGCAAGCGCAGATGTATAGTAAAATTGATAAATAAAAAAAAAAAAATTCCCTCGTGGGAAAAGGACTATCAGAAACACGGAAAGTATACATTTAGATAAGAGTCGAAGAATTGTTTGCAAAGCAGTCCATGGCTGGGAGATAAAAAGTCAGGGCGATAAAAAGTCAATCAATTATTCAATAGTGCAGCCATAAACATTGAAGTCCTCAAGGGAATAGCTATTGATTCATCGGCGTAAATAAGAACAAATATCATAAAGAGCAATAGATTTAAGAAAACTATAAAATAAGGTGAAAATGACCTCTTAAACTCTAAGATTAGAGCTGTATACAAAATATATTGGCTAGAAAAAAAAATGAATCAGTTATAGTAAGTGGGTTAATTAAAATTGGGAAACGAATCGAAGTAGATGCTAAATGAATCCCAGGTGTCACATAATTCGCTCATTTATTTAAAAGATTGTAGGAAGAATATTATAAAACTGGGAATAAGAAATATGGTTTCAAAACTTGAAACAACACCTCTACAATACAATCAGATACGGAGAATCGTTAAAATATATCTGAAAATATTTTACACTTGGTTATCTATTACTGGACAACTTCTGACTTGAAACCGCAGATTTTAGCATGATTTAATAGGTAAAATATATGCTTGAACCAAAGAAGATGATATAGAAATTTTACGAAATCCATCGCGAATGTCACGAGAATCCATTATTCTTTTGTTGTGGTATTGGTTGAAGCAGACTTCGTATAATTAAACCACTTACAATATTTTTGTTTAATGTGACCACTAACTGACTGTGATAACAAAATGTGGGCAATTCTTCACTGGAAATATTGCTATGAATTCGATAACCTCATGTAGCGAAACATTATACCTTATCTTGTGTACGTCCGCTTAGGCAAGCACATCTATCTTAAAGTTACACCCAAGAGAAAAGCGTATTTTGTACTGGCACAATGGTTTCTACGTGCATATGGAATCAAATTTTGTGAACTTAACATTGTTTTTCATAATCATAATAGGAAAGCGAAAAGAACACAATGAGGTAAACTTATTCTGCAATGCATATTGATTCGAGCACTTGTGAATTCCTTTCATAAATGATTAGAAATGTAAAATTCAACCCACGTAATTATAAAGATATACGAGTTTGTTAAATTGCATTGCATTTGTACCACTTTCACTGATGTTGCGACAATTCTCGACCCCTAGAACGTAAACAAATTTAACATTTCGCTGTTGCATCTGGATATTATAACACAAATTTCAGTCTGACTTCATCTACAATCTTATATGATAGTATACAGTAACAGTAGGTTTAGGGTAGCTGCTTGGCTAGACGGCGTTGCTCAAATCACCGTTCGGATATATAGTTTTCAAAGTGACACACACTCACTGATCTTAAAATAGAAATATTATTATTTCTAAATCTCTCATCGAGAGATATTCAGTATCAGTTCTTTAAAGTAAAGGTTATTTGCCAATATAATTTGGTTGTCCTGGAAGAGACAAGGTGACTGTGTTGATAAAGAGCAATAATTCAGAAACTAGTGTACAGATTTTGTTCTGCGCTGGATGGGAGTGCTGGACTCCCTGTTCGAAAATATAAGGACACAGATATTGTGTCGTATAGCCAGCTACAAACGATGTTTCCAGGGGCTAAACAACAGTATCATTGTCCCTTCTAGGACAGCCACATTATGCTGGTAAATAGCCTTTACTTTAAAGAACTGTTACTGAATATCTCTCTTTGAGAGATTTAGAAATGATGATACTTCTATTTTTAGATCCGTTTTATTGTGTACTATTCCCAAGCCACTGACCCTGTAGGAATTACCATGAAAGAGTAATAACTTCCTTCTGTTCATAAATGATATCAGTGTTGGTATTTGTCAGTGACATATGTTTTGTGAAATTCAAGTACTTTCTCAAA
>NC_068985.1:91800138-91810319 GCF_001194135.2 Octopus bimaculoides | reverse complement strand
ATATATATATTTATATATTTATATATATGTGTGTATGTGTGTGTGTGTTTGTGTGTGTGTGTGTGTGTGTGTGTTTGTATCTGAATACCCTTTTATCTATCTATCTATCTATCTATCTATCTATCTATCTATCTATGCTTGCAATATATCAGATGCAGCTGTGCATCGTTAACCAACTAGAGGAGATGTCCTCTTGGAGTTAAAAAATCGCAGTAAAGTTCAATCGAACGGACTGCCATGTTAAACTGTTTACGAACATTATTTATCTAACAATATCTATATTTATATTTACATTAATAATCGTATCGTACACCTTAGAATTGTGCTGGTGTTTGGTGTTATATTTTTGCCTTTTTTTTTAAATGTCAATGGTGAAACTTTCAATGAAGCGTTCTAGTGTGTACAAAATGTACCTTCCTGACTTCTGTGTTATCATTTAAATTCGTCTGGAATAAGGACGTGAGTACGAATGGTATATTAAGTCGGTTTCTGTTTCTATGAATATAAACGGTTACATCAGAGAATCCGTATAATCGTTACAGATTAGACAGCTCAACTTACTTGTGGTTCTTGGTAGAATCACTTTTTTTCCCCCAATATATTTCCTACTTATAATTTATGATCTTATGCTCTTATTCCTTATCTGTAATTCGGAGGATTAAAACTTAATTATTCCACTTAATAATTATGAATAAATTAAACAATCAATTATTTGAGGATTATGCTAGGATTGATAAAATAATAGAGACGCGTAATTAAACCGTATGGTTATAGATATGACAACCACAATAAAAGCCAGACTAAATTTGCCAATAAACGCTATAATCAACTAATTTAAAGATGAATAAATATTTATTAATGCAGAGATTGAACCTGCGATGTGATCCCAGCTTTTCTTTATTATTTTTCACAACAATACAACAATTGTATGTTTATTAAAAAAAGGTCTACTTAACATTTGAAAGAAATATTCGTATGTATTTATTCCCGAATGTATTTTCGAAACATAAACTCAGATAAGATCAATTTCTTTTAGTTCGACAGCCGAACATATACGTACGACAGGTGAACAGACTAAATTAGTTTATATATTTTGTACATAGACGAAATTTTAAATAAATAACTTTATCAAATAGATAGAAAAAACTTCGATATAGTTATATTTCTTCTCTTATTCTCTTGAGATACAAGTAATTTTAATTTCTTTATTTTTTTTTAGGTAATGTAAGCATAATTCCTTCCGCCGGGGCCAAACAAAATTGAAGCTACACCAGAACATTCTCGTTATTCCTTCTGTTTGAAAAAAAATATGACATATTGTTTACTAAATAAAACGACAAACCCCAAAAAAATATACTATGAATGAAAACATAGCTATGAATTTTTGTGACTGGCATAGAAATTTCATATCGACTTCAGTCATATTCCGCAAAGCAAATTGATTCTATTCACATAGCTGTGACAAATATAGAGAATACATATGGGTTTGGAAATTTTGATATAGAGCCAGCAATTCGGGGCAAAGAGTTAAGTAGATTACATCGAACCCCTGTAATCAACAGGTACTTATTTTATCGACTCCGAAAGGATAAAAGGCAAAGTCAACTTAGGTAGCATTTCAACTAAGAATATAAAGACGGATGAAATGCAACTAAACATTTTGTTCGGCGTGTCAAAGATTCTGCCAGTTCGCTGCTTTATAAAGCGTAAATATTTCTTTCGAAGTTTGGCACAAGGCCAGCGATTTCTGAGTAGGGGCTAGTTGGTTTCGCGAACCCCAATACTCTGCTGAACCTATTTTTTTCGACGACCAAATGATAATAAGCTAAGTCGATTCCGGCGAAATATAAGGTCTAAATCAACATCAAGAAACATGAGCACCTGATTCAGGATCGTATTCATTTGCCCTTTATTAAAATACGTTTTAATCAGAGTCTTTAGGTATCTTATAGTGACATATCCATTTTCCGTTTCCTGAGATTCCTTGACGAAGCTCTGAAAAGAAGTTATCTCTACCGAAATATGTAAGCAGAAAATATGTTAATGATAACTTATTTAAGAATAATGGAATGGAAGATATACGATGTAGAGCCAAAAACTCAACTATATTCAATTCTCTGACTTGAAGTTATTGAAATCCACACCTCTCCTTGGACAGGATACCAATCTATATGAGGTTATTCATCTGCAAGGTTAGACTAATATATTATAACGTACTGAACTACCTTCTAAGTATATCGATCTGACATTATTAACTGCAATAGACGACAATTACTGTAGAATAGATTTGTAAAAAGTGATTTGAATCATTCACGATTACTTAATGTTTAATACTAGCATTACGCAACTCTCTGATCAAATTCAGTCCTTTTCGGGGCTATGTCGAATTACGGTATATAATATATTGTACCTTAGTTGATTTGATAGGGTGTGATGTAATTGAGATTCAACTGTTTTGATTAAAAATCCGAGCAACCGAATCTGTTATGACACCATTACTGGCTCACCCGCTTTTGAGTTGCAGTTAGAAAGTAACGAACTGTTGATGTCTCAGCAATTCGGACATTGTCGGATATCTTCGTCAAAATTCATGGTTCAGCAATCAGCACTGCCAATATTTAATAATTCCGTATTGTTCTCTGATATCAGAAGTACGTTTTTTAACGTGTAGTTATGGTGTCTATGCAGAAAAGTGATTACTTTAGACAAAGGAAAGTGATTAGTTTATACAAAGAAGTTGAACAGCTTTATGGAACAGCTCTACAATATGATCTGATAGAAATTTTGCTATATTATGTATACATTCATAAAGATGATAGCTAGAGAAAGCATTGAACAGATATACACTGCATATT
Source organism: Octopus bimaculoides (assembly GCF_001194135.2). Classification (NCBI taxonomy): domain Eukaryota; kingdom Metazoa; phylum Mollusca; class Cephalopoda; order Octopoda; family Octopodidae; genus Octopus; species Octopus bimaculoides. The sequence continues at coordinate 91,807,464 of NC_068985.1, read as the reverse complement.
TCTATACTTAACAACTCAGCTAAGAATGTCGGTATAGATGTTGATAAAACTACTGGAAGGAAGCCAGATTTAATATTAGATTACACCTAAGTTTAACTTAACTAAACCGTTCGATGAAATTGATATTGCTGCGAAACAAGCGGCGCTAGCGATAATATAAGTATTAGGTCACTAAGACCTCTAACCAGAATATAATAAAATGTGTGATTGAGCAAAAATTTTGTATTGCAGCGAAATGAAAACTATTATTTTCGGAAATAAATATTCCACACTGGAAGATAATACTTTCTATGCTACTTTCCTCTCGATTTGATATGGAAGAAATCTTAAACTACGGAAGGTAAGTAGCAGGTCAATCACAATGACTGTTTATCGCATTGGCACCGAGCCACAGATAGACAAAAGGTGTGGTACAGCCAGTGAAATCTCTACAATATTTTATCAAATATATGGTGATGAAAAGCGATGTTATGTTACTCCAACAGAATTAAATTTCAGCTTAAATCTATCTTGAGGTAAATAATCCATTTTTCTTTAAAGATGCAAAGAAATTCAGCAATTTTTCCTATCATCAATTCATCATGAACAGTCACTCCAAGATTAATTCGTTTTGTTTCTTTCCCCGCAAAACTCATTTTTATATATGTCAATGATCTACTTTTCACAACAACATCCATTCTTACGCAGCTGATATCACCCAGTAAATTTCTGAAACACTCCTCATTGAAACCTCGTCAAGAAACGAAACATCTCAGAACAAACCTACCTTGATTCCACGATTAGAGACCTCAATTGCTTCTCATGTAGTTATGTTATTACTGTCTCTTTCAAAACAAAAGAAAACAAACGATATAGGCGTTGCTATTATAAAGACAACAATGAATGGATAATATTGATCTAAGTTGTTCATGATCGATCCAGATCCGCCATGCACAAAAAAATGAAAACTTAATTATAAGATTTTAGGATTCAGTGCGACCACGAGATAGAGAATAGGAAACCAGACATAGTCTTAATTGAGAAAGAAAGCAGATGATGCTGGATCATAGATATAGCATGCCCAGCTGATAATAAGGTATGCGGTAAGGAAGAAAGCAAAGTCGATTGATATGACAGGTTAGCTTGAGAGGTTAAGCTGTTGTGGTCGATGAAAAAGGTGGTAGTTTTACCAATAATTGTCGGAAACTGAGTAAAAATCTTGAGAAAATATCGAACACATAAGGGGTGTTACCTTAGTTCACTGGTAGTGAACAGCTGACACTGTAGTACATCTGCAACGTTAGAAGCGGTGCAAAGGGAATAATAATAATAATAATAATAATAATAATAATAATAATAATAATAATAATAATAATAATAATAATAATGATAATAATAATAATAAGAGAAGACACCGGGGAAGTTTAACAGAGAAGACACCGGGGAAGTTTAACAGAGAAGACACCGGGGAAGTTTAACAGAGAAGACACCGGGGAAGTTTAACATGTGAGTACGATAAATAACTGCTCCGAAACTTATCCAAAAACATCGGAAATAAAGACATAGCATGGAGCCAAAAAATAGCTGACAAAGGGTTGGACTATACCCGAGTAAGTAATACTCATTGAAATTTATTTCTATTTTTCCAAATATAATGATGTATTTTAACTTGATACCTCCACTACCCGAACAGCGATCGTAAACACACGTGTTACATCAAAATACAGACCATCTCCAAACCCAAACACCATGTACAAAAAATAGCTGACAAAGGGTTGGACTATATCCGAGTAAGTAATACTCATTGAAATTTATCTCTATTTTTCCAAATGTAACAATGTATTTTAACTTGATACTTCCACTACCCGCACAGCGATCGTAAACACATCTTCGAACCCAAAAACACCATGTACTAAATAATTACAAACAGATTAAATAACACCGGTTTTATTCCACCCAAAAATAACAACCGAGAAGAACGTACTGTAAGCTTATTACGAAAAAAGTACGAAGATCTGAACGTGCAAAACAATCTGACAACATAAATAAACATACCGGTACCCTACGAAAACGATGACCGTCAAAATCAGACCATCTTCGAACCCCAAAACACCATGTACAAAAAAATTACAAACAGATTAAATAACACCGGTTTTATTCCACCCAAAAATAACAAGCGAGAAGTACAGTAAACATAAGAGCACCACAGCAAATCACAGCACATACCCAAGGCGCACAGAGCTGCGCTCGGTAGTGAAGTGAAAGCACGTTATAAAAATAAAACTACTGAAAAATAATAATAATAATAATAATAATAATAATAATAATAATAATAATAATAATAATAATGAATTATGAGCCTTACGAACAGTAATTGCCGTGCGTATAATAATTGGTGCGCTGGGATCAGTAAGCCAAGATATAGACAAATGGCTGAGAGAGATTGAAACAGAATGCCCGATAGCATTCCAATAGAAAGGTTTTGTCTTAGGGCGAGCAAGGATTATCAGGAGGGTCGAAAGCACTGGAAAGACAGCTGAAAAGTTGTGGATACTCAAGATTACAGGTACGAATCCACTATCCTCATAACCCTACCAGGAATAACACTAAACCTGTGACAAGCCAAAATAATAATAATAATGATGATGAAGGTGAATTCAAATTTTGGCACAAGGCCAGCAAATTCAGAGGCGGATTTAAGTAGATTACAGTGACCCCTCTGCTCTACTGATGCTTATTTTATCGACCTTTAAAGGATAAAAGACAAATTCGATCTTGTCGGAATTTGAATTCAGAAAGGAAAGACAAACGAAATACGACTAAGCATTTTGCCCGGCGTGCTGACGATTCAACTAGCTAACTTGGCTTCGAATTGTATCCCAAGATCTGCAATTTTGAGGGATGAGATAAGTCGATTACATGGACCTGAGTACTTGACTGGTACTTATTTAATCAACCACAAGAAGTCCTCGGCCGAATTAAAGCTCAGAACGGTAAGGCCGATGAAATCCCGCAATGAATTTCGCTCCGCGATCTAACGATTCTACCAGATAGCTACCTTCATATGTAGAAATATTACCTTCTGTAAATATTAACCTAAATATTTCCTTATCGAATACAGATATGAGGCCTAAAATATACAAACCGAAAGTTGCGTATCTTGTCGTGGAAAGGAAATAAGCGACATGTATATATAAAATTAATTCCACTTGTTTTTTTTTTTTGTTTTTGTTTGGCCATATTGACAAAACATTCTTTGATGAACATACTTTAAACTTTAGAGATTTCAGCTTCTAAGAATAGGGAATCCTTACAGTGAAATGTGATTTCCCTTCTCTTGCAAAACCTGTTTTGGTTAGAACATGCAGTGATTGTATTCGGTAAGAGCGGATCGTCAAGAGACCGACAGAACAAGTAGCGGCATTATTCAAACAAATAGTGGAGTTGATTTATTTCAGTAACCTTACAAAATAGCACTTCCGTTCGGCAGCAGTCCAATGAGGGAAACCAAGACCACCCTCTCCCTCTCTCTTTTATCTGTCCCTCTCTCTCTCTCTCTCTCACATACATACATACGTACACACACACACAATAACCAATAAAATAACCTATATATCCTTGTTAACTGTTCTAAAAATAATTTTGAAATCCTTGCGCTCCTTTGTATCTCTCTGTCCATTCTTTTGTTCGTTGTGGTATCTTTTTTTTCTCTTGTATTGTTATGGTTTTCACGTTTTCCCAGCTCTTGTGTCCATTCTTTTTGACGAAACGTGTCCGTAGCCATTCACCTGCTGTTCGTATTCCTTCCCACAATTCTTCAACATCTTTCGTTGGTGTTTCTACATTGATTACTCCTCTATATTCTAAAAGAAAAAAAAAAACAATCTTGATAAAAATCATTTCATGCTGGAATCAAACTGTTTGATTTGTTCAAAGAATCGATCACGCTTTTCATATCTCTGACCACTTTGCCATTTCGCAAGGATCTCTTCATTCAGAAATTCTTTGATTTCAGATACTTCCTTTTTTTGTCATCTTTATATTTCTCAAGTATTTGTGACTACGATTTTTTTCCCCTTCGTCCGTTTTGTTTTGATATTGATTTCAAGATGGATTCAGAAATCAGTCCTCTTTTGTGTATTGTTTACTTATTTAGTTTTCTCGTGTTCTTTTTATTTCTGTTTGGTATTTGGGATTTGAGAACCCTTGGTGAGTAAATCTCAAGGAGTAGCCACTTATCTTTGAAACCACAGTAATGTATATTCTGTGTACATGTTGTTGTTGTTTCTTCTTCTTCTTCTTCTTCTTCTTCTTCTTCTTCTTCTTCTTCTTCTTCTTCTTCTTATTATTATTATTATTATTATTATTATTATTATTATTATTATTATTATTATTATCATCAACATCGCCGTCATCAACGTTAAGACGGCGAGATGGCAGCGTTGTTACCATGTCGGGAAAATGCGTAACAGTATTTCGCCCGTCAATACGATTTGGAAAATGCTACGTTCTGAGTTCAAATTCCGTCGAGGTCGACTTTGTTTTGCATCCTTTCGGCGTCGGTAACCAGTTGCGTATTGGGATCGATCTAATTGAATGGCGTCATCCTCCCAAATTTCAGGCTTTGTGTCTATAGTAGAAAGGATTATTATTATTATTATTATTATTATTATTATTATTATCATTATTATTATTATTATTATTATTATTATCATCATCATCATCATCATCATCGTTAAGGCGGCGAACAGGCAGAATCGTTAGCACATCGAGCAAAATGCTTAGCTGTATTTTGTCCGTCTTTAAGTTCTGAGTTCGAACTCTGCTGAGATTGATTTCGCTTTTCATCCTTTCGGGGTCGATAAAATAATGAAATAATCAACCAGCGCCCTCTGCCCAGAATATCAAGCCTTTTACCTTCCTTCAGTAGAAAGAATTATTATTCTTTTCTACTCTAGGCACAAGACCCGAAATTGTTTGGGACGTGGGCCAGTGAATAAGTTCGACCCCAGTACGCAACTGGTACTTAATTTATCGACCCCGAAAGGGTCAAAGCCAAAGTCGGCCTCGGCGGAATTTGAACTCAGAACATAAAGACACGAAATACCGCTAAGCATTTCGCCCAGCGTGCTAGCGTTTTTGCCAGCTCGCCGCCTTATTACTGACGTGGGGACCGGGAAATAATGTGTCTTGTTTAAGGACACAACGTACCGCTAGAAATTGAACTTATAACTTTATGACAGTGAACCGAATACTTTAACCTTTAAGCCACGCTCATTCAGAAGTGTGTTATTTATAGCAGTGTCGAGGGACATGTCACGGTGTGGATGAATACTTAAGACGCACAATATCTCAGTTTCGATCCCAATATTTGGCATATCACGTAAAATACTCAAACATGAAACACATCTTCTGCATGGAAGTGCATTCATGGATTTTATTTACAACTTAAACGCCAACTATTGCCACCCTTTCTCACGCTGATTTCGGAGAAAATTCGAAAACATCTATTCAGTGGATCAAAGATCTAAATATTCCTCGTAGAAGCCGATGAAAATCTGCTGTATAGCGTTTTGTCTGAATTGTTGAATATGTGAAACTTGATCTGTGTAATTATTTTGAGTGTTGTATGTTTTTCGTTTGTGCTGTGTTATTAGTGTTACATGTTTTCTGGCTGGCAGGGATTGCATGGAATATGACCTGTATGTCTTGCGTTATATGAAGGTGAAGCATCATTGTAGAATGTATATTGTTGATATGAAAGTGCCGGATGTTAATCATGCGTTAGGTTCTTTTATTGTTTATTGATTGCAAAGAGGATGTGCTTTGTTACATTATTTGGTGGCAATTACATCGAGTACGCATGTCTGGAATGATGATTTGATAAATGTTTATAGAATATGTATGGTGTGCAAAGTACTGCTTCACTTGTTCCAGAAAATTGTGAATCTTTTGTGTAGGATGCGATATATAACTAACAAACCAATCATTGCAACTGTTTAGAACATTGGGATCTTGTATATTTATTTATTTAATGTCTTTGTTCATATTATTTAATCGCATATATTTCTAAGTTGTTCTAAGTGGAATAGTTCCCAGAATTATATTTTTCAACATAATTGTAATGAATGAATCGAAATGTTTGACGGAGAGATAATTGAGAATCGTCAAGTATCTCCATCGCCATATTTTTCATATTAATTTCTGATATAAACATAATCTACACTATTTGGAACGTATGAGTAGAACAATTCATTAAAAAACGCCATTTTCTTGAAAGTTATGAGGAGACACAGTTGGAGGAGAGGCACCGTTGTGTAGTTAATAGCCAATGGGTGTAAGTGAATTGACGCCAATTTTCTTATCCATCTCTCCCTTCTGCAACGCTACGCTACATATATGAAGGGATACTGGAATCAATGTATTTGGGTTGAGGCTATAATTCGTAGAAAGTAGCTTTGCAAACACTTGGGCAGTCTTTATATTTCTGAAATTGTAAACAAATGTTAAAATACACTACCCTGCACTAAATTGAGATGTTCCATTGAATAAGATTTGCGACCGAAACATAAGAGTCATTAAATACCGCATTGTCATAAAATTGGTTTCCAATTTTCTTTCATCCATCATAACAATGTCTGGTCTCCGAGCATCGATTAGAAAGTCACCCTGGATTGTAAAATCCACAGAAGTTCTTCTATCCATTGCTTTTAGTGACACACTATGGTTCATGTTTCAAGCATTTCCGTGCTGTGCCCAGAATGTACTTTCCACACATGTTTCCGGAGCTGAATTATCCAAACCACAAAGAATTCCTCTCAGCTTGGGCTATGATGTTCCACCATTGCTTCTGTTCGTGATTAGACATGTACATATCGTCAGCCACTGAGGGACATACTCAACTGGCTAAGGTCAATCAACTGACAAGTATATCTGACGTATTGAACAGAATATTTGCAATAGCCCATCTTTCACAGCAATACAATATATGTATATGATAACACTTCCAATCAGTTAAGGTCAGTAGCCATGAAAGCTACTGCCTGGTATTGAATCAATTATTATTATTATTGTTATTATTATTATTATTATTATTATTATTATTATTATTATTATTATTGTTCAGTAGTTTAATTTTTATAACGTACTTTCACTTCACTACCGAGCGCAGCTCTGTGCGCCTTGGGTATGTGCTGTGGTTTGCTGTGGTGCTCTTATGTTTACTGTATTGAAAATGTTTTGCGTAGAATGCGTACAGTACTCAGTAGTGCAATTTTCTGTATGTTATATATATTTGTAAGTCCTGGTGTTTTTGTTATATATTTGGCTGAATATTTTTTTTATTAT
>NC_068985.1:91792810-91796927 GCF_001194135.2 Octopus bimaculoides | reverse complement strand
TTTGATGTAAGACGTGTGTTTACGATCGCTGTGCGGGTAGTGGAGGTATCAAGTTAAAATACATCATTATGTTTGGAAAAATAGAAATAAATTTCAATGAGTATTACTTACTCGCATATAGTCCAAACCTTTGTCAGCTATTTTTTGGCTCCATGCGATGTCTTTATTTCCGATGTTTTTGGATAAGTTTCGGAGCAGTGATTTATCGTTCTCACATATTAAACATCCCCGGTGTAGTCTCTTATTATTATTATTATTATTATTATTATTATTATTATTATTATTATTATAGGTGTGGATGTGTGTTAAGAACCTTGCTTCCCTACTACATCGTTCCGAGTTCAATTCCGCCGTGTAAAACCTTGGACAAGTGTCTTCTACTATAACCTCGGGTCGACTAAAACTTTGTCAGTGAAAGTAGTAGGCCCAAAAACGTAATAGAATCGATTTATTCGGCTAAAACATCGGTAAGGTATTGCACAAGAATGGCCACAGTCTAACGAATGAAATGCGTAAATGATAAACGATTATTATTACTATTATTATCATCATTATCATCATCATTATTATTATTTTTTTATTATTGTTGTTGTTGTTGTACATTGTTTTCTCGCTTTCGGGAAATAATTTCAAGTATATGTCAAGGGATTATGTCAGCTAAATGACTTGTTTTCTCCTTCAAAATTATGCACGACCTTGATTTCTTAGGGATCACATACGCCACCACCACCACCACCACCAGCACCACCACTACCACCACCACCACTACCACCACCACGACCACTACCACCACCACCACTACCACCACCACCACTACCATCATCATCATCGTCATCATCATCATCATCTTCTTCATCATCATCATCGTCATCATCATTGTCGTCGTCGTCGTCACTGTGAGAGAGAATTTTCTTGAAACTGTGTTATGTTTGTTAAGTCTGTTTTCTCTAATCGAATTTAAATGTCTTGCCATTATTATATTGTTATTATATCAATGGAAAAGAAAGGGGTTTTATTTAGAGGAAGAAATAGTGAGTTGTTAATTGCCATTTATTTCTACTTTCGTTGCAGGAATTCCTTTTGAACATGGTTAAATTTGCGATATTGTGAGAATGATTCTCATAAACGTAGCTGCTTACTTCCTCTTTGAGAGGATGATGAAAAATAACATAAAATATTTTGTACTGTTGGAGCAATTGTTCAAATTGCTGCAATAATATTAATACAATCACCGGGTCGCAAATATTGCATGAACAAAATATGATTTCTAGTTTTGTCATGCGGGGAGAAATTTTGGGAAATAAATTGCATTTTTGAGATGATGTGGATGACAGAGAATTACAGGGCAATCGCGTGTAGTTCTGCCGACAAAAGCCGAAATGTAGTGGGCAGAAATGTCAGGTGATTCATTTGTGTGGAGAGGCAGTGAAGATAACTGAAACAGTCATTACACGAACACTGTGAATAGGAACTCCAGAAAAATCAATAGCTATATTCTATAAAAAACACTGCTGTCGTGGTTGTCTCACGCAATCTGTCTCTATATTGTCAAAGAAGACTGTCGATGAAACTCGCTATTTACGTTTGTAGGAAATAATAGGATAATCTTTTGTAGCACCCAAAGCATTGAAGAGGTACTGAAGCAACTGGAAACGGTATTTACCTCTCTAGCTCTACATTAGCTAGAAACATCAGGTCTGATCATGAACAATATGTCATATAACGAGTTGGTAGTAAAAATAAAGTTCGGAAGAGAATACATATTTCAGAGAATAAAAGGATTAACTTTCCGGAAAGAAACCAATTTAACTACAAACTCCAGAAAAGTCAACGTGAACTCTCTACGGCAAAAGAAACCGAAATAAAGAATATAGATATGCTAGATGTCGAGGAATATCAAGAAGACGTTCAAGACGTCAAACGCAGCCTTGTCATTGTAAGGCCGTCCGTGGTAGCATTTGATCCAACTGGAATATAACGTCTCCTTCAAAAACTGCCACTTCTTATCTTCTTTTTGACTAACAAATAATCCTTTTGAGAGGATGAGGTTAGAGATGCCGTAGCTAAAGATGAGTGTGCCTATACTGAGCTTCAAGATTTGTACTTATTGCTAAATGATGAGTAAATGGCATGATAAACTTCCCACGTTCAAATGTAGGTCCGTTATAGGCAGATAATGTTTTGTGGTAACCTGCTGTGTTTAAATATATTTGCAAACCATTTGGGTAAGATAACTCGGTTAATATAACAATATAACAACAACGAGGGCAGTGAGGTGGCAGAGTCGTTAGCACGCCGGTCAAAGAGCAGAGCGGCATTTCATCCGTCTTTATGTTCTGAAAACTAAGACTTCTGCCGAGATAGACTTTGCCTTTCGTGTTTTTTGGGGGTAGGTATGTACCAGCTGAACACTGGGGGCGATCTCATCGACTTACCTGCTACCACGAAATTACTGACCTTGTGTCAAATATTGCATTCTACAGAAAATCCTCACCCACCACAAAAAATGGAGGAAATTCTGAAACTGTGTTTGTTCAGTCTCTTCATTCTCAGTATTTCTAATTATTCAAAAGGTATCTGTCGTAGAATAGACAGGTGCAAGTGTTATACCAGCTGACTGGAAAATTGCCTTATCGAGCTATTTTTTAAAAAAATGTTTGTGTAAGGAGTGGGAGTTCGTCTATCCAAGCCTGGCCAGTACGATGAGCGTGTGAGTAACAATATGGTCATCAATGCTTATAATACAGATGACAAACGCCTGTGTTCTATTTTCCTTTTATTCACAGATTAAACCATTTTCAATTACTTTACGTACTACTTAAAACAGATAATGACTGTTTATTGAATTTTATGAAATATGATAATTAGCACTTTGCAGCTAAATTATAATGTTGTGCATGAAGACTCTACTTAGAATAAGCGAGGTATATTAACTATTAGCGTCACGAACTAAGCTAATAGATTCAAATCGGTGCTCGGCACTCTAATTTACCGTGCCTTTAACACATGCAGCTATTAGATGTGATGAGAATATCCATTTGTTAGTTAGTTGCATTTTATACTGATTGCTCTATTCTGTTGACCAATACCATCCTTATTGGTTTACACAATGATTCCATCTAGAAAATGAAATAATCTACGTTAAATGGCTAATAGCACAATATTCAGATTAAAACGGTAACGCATCGGATTGTGTAAAAGGTGAAATGTACTCGTTAAATTGGATGAACTATTGCCGTATCCATGCAGAAGAACAATTACTAAATGGAAGCAAAGAGAACGAGAGATAGTATTAGATACTGTATTTCTGAGAGTGACTAAGTGGAAGACAGAAAGAGAAACAGAGAGAGAGAGAAAGTGAGAAAGAAACAGGATGATATATATAGAGAGAAGAGTAAAGAAAAAAACATAGATAGCGGACATGCTAGATGTTGTGATGTATCATAACATGTGATCGCATAATTGTTTCAAATCCTGTATATAGGCAAGTATTGCTTAAAACAGAGGAGTGTCTTTGGTGTACAACGATAAAATAAAATGACTAAAGAGAAGAAAATAAACCTAAAATTGTCTTTAAACAATTCTAAAAGTTCAAAAGCAATCAGCCACATGCAAACACACAAACACGGAAATACTCACGTACACAAAACCGTTGACATAAATATCTATAAGAAAAATAATTCTCCACTCTTCCTAAATTCTAATAACATCTTGTTCTAATAATTATTTGACTGCATAACTTTTCCTACACTATAATTTTAACAAACTACAATTTAAACAAAATTAAACATAGGATCGGCGGGAAGTCTTAGTTTTGCCAAGCCAATTTTCTGTTTTAATATATTTATTAATCATAACATGATACGGTCTAAAATTAAGATTATTTGAGAAAAGAAAAAAACAAAAAAAAAACATGTATTTTATAAAGGCGTAGGTGTAGCTGTGTGGTAAGAAGTTCGCTTCGCAACCACATAAGTGCGTGTTATGTCTCACTGCTTGGCATTGTAAGCAGCGGCGTCTTTTGCGACCAAAGCCATGTGAGTAGATTTGGTAAACAGAAACTGAAAGAAGCCTGTCGTATATATGTATATGTATATATATATATATATATATATAT
>NC_068985.1:91784625-91792700 GCF_001194135.2 Octopus bimaculoides | reverse complement strand
GACAACCGATGCTGGTGTGTTTACGTCTCTATAACTTGGCGGTTCCGCAAAAGTGACCGATAGAATAAGTACTAGGCTTCCAAAGAATAAGTCCTGGGATCGATTTGCTCGACTAAAGGCGCTGCTCCAGCATGGCCGCAGTCAAATGATTGAAACAAGTAAAAGAGTATATATGTGTATGTATGTGTATGTATGTGTTTGTATGTGTATGTTCGTGTGTGCGTTTGTTGTGTGTTTGCGCGCGCGTGCGTGCGTGTGCGTATTTCTTTGTCGGTGTTTGTTCCCAACCACCGCCTTGACAACAGGTGTGAATGAGTTTACGTCCCCGTAACTTAGAGCTTCGGCAAAAAGAACCAGATCTGATAAGTACCAGGTTTCAAATGAAATGAGGAGTACCGGGGTAATTTCTTTCGACGAAAAATTCTTCAAGGCATCCTCTAGCATGGCCACAGTGTAATGACGAAAACCATTAAAACCATTAAAAGATATAAGATAAAAGAAAATAATTCGAAATATCTGCAAATTTTTACGAAATAACTGTAAAATATGAACAAAACTGATAAAGATTAGAAAATGCTATGAAAATAATTTTGCAAATTTTACGGATACATTTCTAATATATTCAAACTGAAAATGACCAGGAACATTTAATGGGACATTGAATCAGCGCCAACGGATGTAACTTCGTTAAGTATGAAGACGACTTACCGTTTTGCTAAAGTACATTTAACTCTAGGATATTAAACTTGTCTATACATCATTGTTACATAAAGTAAGCAAAGTTAAACAGCTCAACCGGAAACGAACTGTATATTATTTATACACATCATGAAGAGGTAATTCTTAATCTATATCGTTCTTATATTTTAAGCACAAAATGAGAGCTGCCTGTTATATTAAACGCATTATTTATCTAAGTCGATTGGCGCCATCCTCAGACCGGTTCAATAATTTAAAATCATTAAATGGATTTTCTGAAAAATAATATTTTTCAGACTACTGACATTTCCAAAGAAATTTCTAAAATATATATTTAAAATTCACTGTTTCTCATAAATTTCTCCCCCAAATACAATTATTCGACTCGTTTAGTTTTTTTTTTGTTTTGTTTTGCTTGTTGTTGATACTGTTTAACCTTTGTGCAACCCTGTTCAAGTGATACCTATGATCAAACACATCCCCAATTCTAACAGTTCTACTCCATGCTTTGTGTATTAGGAAGACGGCAGATTGCTTCATGTATTCGTCATATTGAAGATAGCAGTGAGTGAATATAAATAGAACTTGACTGATATTTGAAGCCAATGATCTTTATTTTACTGTTTTGGGAAATCTGTTTCATTGGGAAAAGAAACTTGCTGTGTATCGGTGCTCACCTTATTTGAGGTTAAAGAATGTGTAGCAAAATGCATTATACAGAAAGAAAAAAATAAATCGAAATCGAAAATTCTATGTCGAGTATTAATATTGGTTTCAAATTTTGGCACAGAGCCAGCAATTTCAGGGAGTCGCTAAGTCGATTACATTGAGCCAAACTGGTACTTATTCTATCGATCCCAAAATGATGAAAGGCAATGTCGACCTCGGAATAGAATCAATACTAGACACTGCCTCTCCTGGTTTCTCATCTTAACTGATTGGAAGTATTATGTACATTGTTTTGTCTTGGTATAAAAGACAGACTACAGCAAATATTCTGCTCAATACCACAAATTTGCTTGTCAGTTTGACCGTAACCAGTTGAGCATGTCCTTTGGTGGCTGATGATATGTGCATCTATGATCACAAGCAAAAGCAGTGGGGAAACATCGTAACCATGTGTTGAGAGGAATTCTTTGGAGTTTGAATGATTCGGCTCTGGAGAAATAGTTGTTTTGTTCACCATGCTTAAACAACCCTTATTCAGCGATCTTTTGAACAGAATAGACTACTCGACATGTAGAAAATTTTAACTTGGCCCCACCTGCAAGGTCGTGAGCTGTTTATCTTGATATAAGATCACGATGTCACGCATATATGGTTGTGATATATGTGCCTGGTCTACCCATATCAGGCGGGTAACCATGTTGGATAGACTGGGCTTTGTATAATTACGCCGCCAAGTATTTTGTCCAACGAGCAAATGATTCCGCTTGTTCGCAGTCTTAAGTTGAGTGTTAATATTATCATGAATTAAGGAGGCAATCTGGAAGAATCGATAGCACGCCGGGAAAAATGCCTAAGGGTATTTCATCCGTCGTTACATTCTGAGTTCAAATTCTGCCAAGGTCAACTTAGCCTTTCATCTCTTCGGGATCAATTAAATAAGTACCAGTTGAATACTGGGGTCCATGTAATCGACTTAACTCCTCCTTGATATTGCTAGCCATTTGTGTTAAAATCTTTATTCAGTATGACCATAAATTTATAGTGCTGACAAACATACAGAGGAGAAAACCCAATAAATGCGTTTAGTCTGTTCACACATAACCACAATAATTCCAATCTATTTATCGTGAAAAAAATTCTGGTGAATGGCAGAATTAACCTTTAAAATAATTGTTATCCGGTTACTTATTGTATTTTAAGATGTGTATCCTGTAGGAATACCTCAATTGGGCAACGCCTAGATCATAATCAATTAGTTGCCTTAAATACGTTTAATACACACAGACAGGCAGACAATAGATAGATATGCAGACACACAAACAAACAAATATTGTGTATAAGTCTATACACAAAGACGTAAACAGAACATAATCGAATCCTGTATATCTCTAATTATTTTGGATGACATTCGGACATAATTCAACATTCCCTACAATAATTGTCTATTACATATAATTCCTCTTTTTAACAACGAAGAGTAGAATCGTGTTATTGATTTTACCAAATATATCCGAAATCCAAGCTAAAAATATAACTCATAGCGTACGATAACATTTTATTAGAATTTTCAGTAAGAAATATGTTATTCAGCGGGCAATAAACACAGTTCGTTGTTTAGTAATTCATTCAAAACGCATCCCCCGCACCTTCTGCCCTCAACTTACTCATTACAGGCCCAAAATAAGGCTCAGAATAATCACAGGCTAAGAATAATTCAGTCTCCATTTAAGAAATGATGCTAAGCAGTGATTTGAAAACGTGACCGATCGAATACCAATCACGATATATAAAATTAATTTAAGCCGTGTATGCTATGCAAACCTTTGTTATACTAAGCACTTGATTATTATTTAATATCTCTAAATAATTCGTCACACTTCTGTGGCACAGTTCGCTACAAAATCACAATTCATCTCCTCAAAATCCCATCCAAGTAAATCATTTTCTTTCATTTAATGTTGTAGTTGCTTTGTTCTTCTATTATTCGTACTCCGACTTAGGACAAATGGTCTACTACGAGAGTAGATTCTCATTTGTGCATATAATTATTCTGTATATATAGGTGCAGGTGTAGCTGTGTGGTAATAAGATTCTTCCCAACCACATGGTTCTCAGTTCAGTCCCACTGCGTGACATCTTGACCAAGTGTCTTTTTCCATAGCTTCGGGCCAACCAAAGCCTTGTGAGTGGATTTGAAAGACGGAACCGAAAGAAGCCAGGCGTATATATATATATATATATATATGTCATTGAGTATATGTGTGTGTGTGTGTGTTTGTGTGCATGTATGTATTTGCGTGTCTATGTTTATACCCCCCCATCGCTTGATAACCGATGTTGGTGAGTTTACGTCTCCGTAACTTAACGAGGCTTGCAAAGAATAAGTCCTGGGGTCGATTCGTTCGACTAAAGGGGGTGCTCCAGCATGGCCGCAGTGAAATGACTGAAACAAATAAAAGGAAATTTCATCAAATTTCCTTTATTTACCTGAAATCACAGATTTCAATTCTCTGATATTTTTCCTCTCCAAAATATAAAAGTTTATCAATAATTTTTGTTACATTGAATATGAATTTTATGAAACCTCTTTAGATATCCTAACAGTAGATTCTCTTGTAAGAATAGTAACGTCAAACGATCATTGCTGCTTTTATTGCATTACTTAATATCTGATAATTTTCTAAGTATTGAGACTTGTTAAGCGATATATATCCCCACCACATATGCTGAAAATCAATTATTGGCTAAGTTTTATTTTCCTCAGGGTTTTTCTCAAGATAAATTTTCTATCTTCATATTCATATATTGTAAAGTGCTTGGAGATCAAGAAACCATTATATAAATTTTATTCATGCTTTGTGGAAGGTTAGCTGGTGTTGTGTGCAATGAATAAGCTTCTAGTAATGAAATCTGAAATTAACACTTGTGATGCTCACTAAACAATACAGAGTATAAGGTATATTTAAGAAACGTTGTTAGCGATAGTTGAGCATAATATTTATACAGAGTTGAAAAAAAATACAAGTAAACAGTATATTAACATTGTCTGCGAGTGGACAACTCTCACACTGCCTTTATTTGCATGCTTTTAATTAACTTCCGATGAAAGTTTTTGTTCATTTAAATTGTATATGGATGAAAAAGTATTTACTGTAGAATTTAAAGACCATTAAATTAAAAATCTTTTGATCATAAGTACTTGTTTAAATAACATTATAGAATTAATTCGTTTAATAATACTTTCCACAACATCTTGGTTTTAAAATTATTGTTTATTATTTGTCTTTTGATCGTTTTTAAACAAGTACGCAGACACACGCCCCTCTCATTTGCTCCATTTCATTCTGCATTACCTTCACTGTTGCTCATATTCAATTTAATTCTTTCCTCCTACAAATAGAATTAAAAAAAAACATAGACACGCATACAGATATACACATACACTTACATAAACATATCATTGTGTATAAGCCGGTATACGTACTTACATAGTACTTCCATACGTACATACATACAAATATACATATATATATGTATATACAGACATATACACACATATATATTCTACCATACACACACACACACACGCACACACACATATGTATATACATATACATGTACACATATACATATTTACATATACACGTATATTCATAAATTTACATGCATACCTTTACGCATATGCCTGTACGTGCGTACATGAAGACATAGGTATATGCACAAACATTAAATATAAATATATGATCATGTATGCGTGTTTTACGCCTACACCGCTTTAAATAATATGGGGCTGAGTCAACTGGTTATCAAACATGTACATGTGTGTATTCGTGTGTGGCGTGCGTGCGTGTGTGTATATGTGTGTGTGTGCGTGTGTGCGTGTGTGCGTGCGTGCGTGCGTGTGTGTTTCGGAGTAATTCGTGTTTGCTAAGTCACTTCATCTAAGACCGTGTACTGGAACAACGTAAACATTTAAAATGTGGGAGAGCAATTTTCGCAATTTACTAACACGCAAGCCTATTATATTCAATTTTCGTGTATATCTTAATAATAGGGTCTGTTATCGAATAGCAAAACACATGGTAGGCCTTCAGTGGTCTTTTGACTGTTATGCTCCCACTCAATCATTTTGAATTTCATTAACTGAATTATAGAGATCATAGAAGTTTCCTGCATTTTCTTTTAGTTTATTTATTGTGTTTCTTTGCTAAATTCAAAGTTAAGTATTTCGAGCTGATTTACGAGAGTGAACTTAAACTGCATAATGCTGATGTTGATGAGAAGTATTTGTTTTCCTGACTGTGATGTTTAGTACGAAATACTAGTTAAGGTATAGTATAAAGAACTATAACATGCCAGTTGCTCACAAAAACGGGAATAATTTATCTAGAACATTTATTAAAGTTTCGTTTTTGTATTTGGACTGCAAGTTTCTTTATGTGAATACTTGTGTTGAAGTACATGCTATTGTGCCTGGGAAGAGTCATTCTCTTTTAGGGCCTTATTATTTAACACACTCACGGACTATTGAACATGGAGAGAGAAAGAGGGAGAGAGAGAGAGAGAGAGAGAGAGAGAGAGAGAGAGAGAGAGAGAGAGAGGAGGAAGCATTGAAAGTATCAATATACCAGTTTCAAGTCATTAATGTCCATTGCGCGCTAATGACTTGTATAATTTATGTAGAATATCTGTAAAGATTATCTTATCAAGTCAATTAGCTCGTGCTAAAAGACACATACCCGACTGCGCAGCGGCTGTAAGAGGTTTTATGATGAAGGTTTTTTAAATGTGTTTTAAGATGTTTTGTGCACAGCGGCTTCATCGTTCGGGATGTGAGAGCTGTTATTTGTTACTTGTTACTTATTGAAGCCATTAGACTGGTGCCATGCTGGGGTACCACATTAAAGAAATTCTAGTCGAATGAATCAACCTCAGCACTTCTTTTGTTTAAACCTGGTATTTATACTATCGGATACATTTGCCGAACATCTTAGTTACGTAGGACGTAAATATACCAGCAGCGGTTACCAAGCTGTGGTGGAGGACAAACACAAAAATCACACACAAGGACACACACAACCACACACACACACACACACACACACACACATATATAATTACATCGTGGGCTTCTTTCAGTTTCTGACAAACAAATCCGCTCACAATGCTTTGGTCACCCGGAGGTTATAGTACAAGACTTTTGGCCAAGGTGCATTTTCGTGTCCAGATAATGCTACCCAACAATTGCTGCTCATGGTAAAGGTAAATGTATTAATTAGTCATAGTAAAGGTGAGTGTGTATAGAAGGCGAAGGACATAGAAGGACTCAAATGGGACATGTTTGGAGGGAATGAGTAGAAAATTTGAAGAAAATAATAAAAGACCAAAATCGTGTACAAGTTGCTAGTATAGTACTTAGCGATTTTCACACTCGATAGCGTAACAGCTAAAAGATTCAAGCTGATCTTCAGAGATAAGATTAATCTCAATATTGTGATCATAAAAAAAAGTAGTAAATCTTATTCATCAAATGAATTGTCTGTAAATCTCTAAAATCTTGACAGCTGCCTCAGTTCAGTGGATACCAAGATGTCTACTTCAAAGCTATATATTAATCCTTTCATTGCAGAAATCAGATATATTCACTGAAAAGTTCATAGCTCTTAATTGCTCTCAGTAGTTTTATATTCCAATGTATCGTTGTTGGAGAATGTCATGTTTGAAATTGGTTTTGGTCGAGATATATCAAGTTTTTTGGAGAGAAACTGACTTGCAGAAAATACCAGTTCTACATGTTTGTTAGGTATTTAACATCATTGTTGCAATAACAATGAAATCTAATTTTGCAGTTAGAAGTTAACTTACTCCACCCATCAGCGTCACCTGACTTGTCCACCCATCTTCGTCGCATGACTTGCCCAGAACATGCTCCAAGTTAAGTCAATATATTCGAAGACATCCTTCACCCTCCTCCCCTACAATTTGACTGATGCGCCTCACAGTCCCTGTAACCCTACTCTCTAGCCTCTACTTAAGGTAGTTACACATACACACACTCACTCACACACACTCATCCGCTCTCACATACACACACACAACATATACATGATTATGGCAGGTGTCACCCTCCGCTTAGGAATGCGAATTACACATTCTCGATCACCAGAATAAATGGACACATGTATGTATTTACGAATGCTTATAAGCATAAATGTATGTATACATATTGACACTTACTCAGAGAAGGAAAACAACAGCCTGCGACATCTTATTTTTCTCAGGGCGTCAGAATGTTTCCTGAAGAACAGGAGGAGGAGATATCTTCAGTTCAAAGACATAAATCCAGTTCTTGCAGAGAGCTGAAGTTCGGAATGGTAACTTTACATATGTATAAGCGTGTTTGTGTAAATCACTCAAGAGAGTGCTCGTTAAATTTCAAACAGTAGCAAAATATGTGGCAGTAGGTGGGTAGCTGGAACTTTAAAAGTGGATGTGGCCCGACCCACATTAAAGAGTAAGGAATTAAGGGCCAAAAGAACAGCAATGACGTATCATCTTCTCTGCGCTCATTACGCTTCTCAGAACGCCTTAGCTTTTCGAAATATTTGTAGATGTATATCTACACACACCCACACACACACACCCACACACACACACACACACACACACACACACACACACAAACACACACACAAACACACATACAC